>NW_025362777.1:0-6289 GCF_016433145.1 Gracilinanus agilis
AATGATGGAGAGAAGAAAGTAGGAAGAGCTATGGGCATAAAATATAATACCAGTGCAGCACGGTATAATCTCCATATGTTTCATTTTTGTCACTGAGACATTGCTCCCATCCTATCCTTGGGGAGCCCTCCAGAAAGCTGAGAGGATAAGTAATTTACTCACAAACACACAGATAAGATATGTCAAAAATAGGACTTTAAATCAGATTTTCCTGCTCTGAGCCCTGCTCTATATGTACTATGTCATGCTGTCTCATGTGTAAGGATATACAAAATAAATACAAGGTAATTGGAGTGGGAGAAAAGAAAGCAATAGCAACTGGGTGGAATCAAGAAAAGCCTAATATAAAAGGTTGCAGTTGAGCTGTAGTTTTTAAAGAAAACTCAGGATTTGAAGAGGTAGAAGTGAAGGAGTGGATTCCAAGGACTGAGCAAAGGCACCGGCCATTTTGCTGTAAGGGTCCTGACTGGCTGACAACCACTTTATTTACAAAGCATTAGGGTGAATCAGGAATTCAAGAAGGAGAATATCTTGCTATGCTAAAAGATGACTACAAGGAGAACAATTTATATAACAAGAACAACATCACAGAAACAAAAACTTAGAAAGACTTAAGATTAATGATGAAGCATGCTACCCATCACCTGACCAAACCAATGGTCTCAAGGTATAGAATAAAGCATATTTTTAGGGTATATGCTGAAATTTGTTTTGTTTCACTGTGGATATTTATTCCCTGGATTTTTTTCTTCCCCAATAAGCCAGGGAGAAGTGGAGAGACAATAGATTTTTGTCCATTGGAAAAAAATTAAGATTTTTAAATAAAGAAAAATATCACATTCTCTTGGTAATAAAATCAGGTTCGTTTACCTTACAGTACAAAGGACAACGCCCATAGACCATACAAAATTCTTCCATGAAGGAGTTTACCTTGAAAGTACAGTTATCCCAGGAACCTTTACTCATACTGCTGAATACCTGCCCACCAGAACGAACTTCCAAATAATACAGTCCTTCTTGTGTCTCCCACTGCAGAGACCTGAAGTTGGGAAGAGAGCAAAGGTTTGCAAGTAAATTATAAAGCTAGACCTTAAGCTCTTTAAAGTTCCTCATCCATTCATCAGACAGTGCCAAGATATATCTATATTTCACCCTTCAACTCATGAAGCCAATGATTTTAGTGATTTTAATTAACAGAATTTTAAAAGTGTTATTTTGAATATTTGGTTTGTTTATTTATTGTTGCCAGTAAGAGGTGGATATAAATTAAATTAAAAGAGGTGACTATAAAACAAAATGACCTTTAAAAAATCAAAATCAAATAAAACTGTCCTTTGTTGCACCCAGTGCCCAGTGTTTTCCTCATCATCATCTGTAAACTCCAGAGTTGGATGAAAACATTTTTCAGAATCAGAATCCTTCAGCAGAGCAGAGGAGTTGTTGCTATGGTGATCCTGCCCCAGCACTTTTTTGGCTCTCTCACCACTTTGAACTCCAGAGCTGACCTCTATTTACATGATGATTTTCCAAAGGCAGGAAGAACCCTGCTGGGAGTTCAGCTATAAGAGTAGCTGACTGGCTGGTTGGAGTTAGCTAGGTGAAAAGCAATAAGGAAGTGGAATGAGATTCTTCTCCTCTCTTGACCCTGTAGGGTGATGGTTCTGCCCTCTCAAGACAGAAGGATGTTGCCTCATCCAAAGAAAGAACTGAAATCTGATTGTAACTCAGAAAAAACTATGTTCCCAAGCATAGTCCATATTCTCTGATAGAATATATTAGATTTGCCAGAGCATTATCTGATTTTCTTTGTTTTAACCATTACTTTAATTTAGCAAAAAAATTTTAATTAAATAGTTATTAGGCTAGAATGGCAAAAATATATAAAAAATAATAATAATCCAGTAGTGGGCTGTCTCTCCAACAGACACTGTAATACATTATTAGCGGTACCACAGACAAGCAAAAATAATTTGGAAAACCAATTTGACAGTATTTAATGAATCATTAAGTTGATCCCATCTTTGACCCCATCAAAATTTCATTGCTAGGACTCTACTCCAAAAAAAAAAAAAACACAAAAAACAATAATTAAAAGGAAAAAAGGACTCATCCATACAAAGTATTCATAGCTGCTCTGTTTATAACAATAATAAAAAAATAGAAACAACCTGAAATCCTGAATATAAACAAGAAGAAAAGAACTAGAGGAAACAGGGCCAAAGGTGTTACCATTTTGTGCAAGCCTAAAAGGGGTCACAGAACAAAAACATCTTATTTGCTAGATTTTTTGTTTGTTAATGTACTTGCATCTCTCTTGTTAAAACCAAAGGACCTAGGATAAGATTTCTTCCCTTTTTTATGTGATTATTTAATAACTTGTTATTGATAACTATTAAGTTTATAATAAAAATTAATTTTGAAAATAAGCATTAAAGAGCTGTTACTCAAGATCTTTAATGAATGGAAGCTTTTATATAATAAAATATTTTTTTTCCAAATACTAATTCATTCTAAATTTACATCAGCAGGGACTAAATTCATTTCTTCTAAAACAAATATTTGTTTTAGATTCTCATTTAACTACCTGAATTTACAGGCCCTAAAAACATAGTGTAGGGCAGATAGATGGCTCAGTGGATAGAGAAACAAACTTAGAGACAAGAGGTCCTGGGTTTAAATCTGACATCACATACTTCCTAGGTGTGTGACCCTACATAAATTACTTAATCCTAATTGCCTGGTCCTTACCACTCTTTTACCTTAGAACCAATGCTTGTATTGATTCTAAAACAAAAGGTAAAGGTTTTAAAATAAAAGACATATGGCAGTTTCCTCAGAAAAACTTAATTGTTGATTGATTCTGTCCTAAAGACTGTAGTATCCACTTACATGAGAATGAATCTGTGATTAAGTATTCTAGAGGAATCTGAGTAATATCCTTCAAACGTACAACTATCACCAAAACCTTCCTTCTAGGTCTAGAAGAATGAGTGGAAGGAAGGTCTGGACTACTACATTACAGTTGAATTTTCTGAAAAAGCAATGAAAACTATTTTAAAGTAAGAAACATTTCCTTTCTCCCTTTGTGTCCCCAGTGCTTAGCATAATACTTTACTTAATAAATATTTATATAATTAAGCTGAACAGTTATATTCATATGATCAACACTAAAAAATGGGTTGACTGTTTTCAGAGATAGCTTTTCTCGACAACCTCAGCTTCACAGATCCCTTCCCTAAACTCCTTTTCACATTGTATTATATTCTTCACTACAATTTCATATGTCTTCTTTCTCTTTCAACATTGTCTTATACTTTATTTCTATTGTATCTGGTTAGCAACTGTGCTTGCTGGGTTGGTAACAGGCATTTAATTAATACTTGTTCATTGATTAATCAGTGATATTTCTTGCTGTGCTGAAGCTGAAAAGGGCTATAAAAACTGGACTCCTGGGAAGCAATAGCTCAGCTTAGCAGTACTGAGACTTCCTTTGTTCTACCCAGGTCTGTCCATCATTTCATCTGTATAAATGGAGATTTTGAATCTCGGACTTCATCCGCCCTAAGTCCCTTAGTTTTCCCAAAATTCCCTTTAATCTCTCCTTCACCTTCACGTTTGCGTGGTCATGTTACTGTTTTATATTTGGCTGTAAATCCTCCCTCTTTCTCTTTTGCTCCTTGGAGCAGGCTGGGTGAATTTAGCACTTTTTCCCTCTAGTTTTTTTAATGTTAGTTTATTATTAATAAAAGTTTATAAAATATAATATTTCATTATTGAATATTAATTTTAAAATCCACACTTTTTTGTCCTTGCCCCAGACAAGTTCTAAAACCTACAAAAGACAATGTAGAGTTCTTCACATCTGGCCATAGGCTTTTTGCACATCAGTTTGCTTCATGCGTGCTATGTTCCAGGTGAATTGAACTGTTTATTGCCCCTAAAATTCAAAGTCTATATATGGTGTGAGTATATGTATGTACATGGCATCTACTCATGCACACACACACAGACACATATGCACATATATAGATATACATACATGTACACATATTCATACTTGCTTACATATTGTATCCCAGCCCATAGAAAGCAAGCTTCTTGAGGGCAGGGACTATTTCCCATTCTATCTTCTTATCTGCAGTGACTACAGTGTGTAGAACATAGTAGATCCTGCTTCTTGAACTATATTGGATTGCACTGGAACATCTAGTAAAATGCTTCACACATAGTAGGTGTTTAATATATTTTTGATGAATTGCATTTAATTGAAACTGGCATAAAAAACCTATGATCCAAGGATTCTTTTCCTTTTTAGTATTATTAGGAAATTCAATTCTTTTTCTATTTTATTTTGTTTGGAGGTTTCTAGCTCAGTAAAACAGGTGCTAGGAATGGTTTCTTTGAATTATTTATTATTATTTTCATATACTATTCCTCAGGCCTTAAAAACTAAATCAAGAATCAGTGTGTGCAACTAGATAGCTTGGTGTATAGAGAGCCAGGCCTGGAGGTGGGAGATCCTATGTTCAAATCTGCTTTCAGATATTTCTTAGCTGTGTGGCCCTGGGCAAGTCACTTAACCCCAGTTGCCTAGTGCTTACATCTCTTCTGCCTTGGAACCAATACTTAGTTCCAAGGCAGAAGGTAAGATTTTTCTTTAAATCAAGAACCAGTATAAACTATAGATTGGAGAAATGTTACCAAGTCTGCTTTTTTTTTAAATCTATTCTCCACTAAGTTGATCAAAACTCAGAAAACTGAAGAATAAAACCATTTTTCTTCCTGTCACTTTCTTACCTTTGAGATTGTTATAGTCATAACCTATACTCAGATCAATTATCTCTTCCCACTGGGTGAGAAATCAAAGTCACAAACAATTAGAGGTTACTGTTTGTTGAAACATTACCAACCACACTATTCAAGTGCCACAACATAGCCTCTTCTCTAACCTCCAAGGACTGGCCAAAAATTTGGAACTCTTTAAAGAATAACTACATTGTCATGGCCTTGCTTCTGCCATTGATTCATTCAACAAACATTTATTTAATTTTAATTCTTACCTTCTGTCTTAGAATCAATATTAAGTATTAGTTCCAAGGCAGAAGAGCAGTAAGGGCAAGGCAATTGGGTTTAAGGAACTTACCCAAGGTCCCACAGCTAGGAAGTGCCTGAGGTCAAATTTGAACCCAGGACTTCCTGTCTCCCTCCAAGGCTTGCTCTCTATACACTGAGCCACCTAGCTTGTCTTATCAGCAGTTACTAAACAGTTACTGTATACAAGACACTGTGGGAGATAAATACAAAGATAAATGTGCCATAGGATACAATCTAATAGGGGAGATGACAAGTACACAGATAACCATAACACACATTAGAATGGTACAGAAACCCAGAAACGCAGCATGCTGTGAGTTTCAGTGAGATCACTCAGACTGAAAGAATTAGAGGAGACTTTTTGAAGATGACATTTGAACTCAGCTATGAAGGATGGGTAAGATTTTAAATAATGGAGGGGAGGGAAAGAATATGAATCATGCAACCATGGAAAAATATTCAAAATAAATAAATAAATGAAAGTTTTTAAAAAGAAGCCATAATCTATATTTTCAGTGATGATAACAACTATTCTAGAATAACAGTGGCATATTCAAAGAAACCACTACAATGTCTTTCTCCTTGTTTACTATACAGAACCATACCTAGTTTGGCATCTTACAAGAGAGACATCTTCATAAACAGGAGAAATATCGCATGGGACATGAGGCAGCCATGGAAGATCCACATTCACCAGACTAATCTCCAACTGAACACCACTGGTGGGATAGAGGAAACTCTGCTCCAAACCTAAGTCCATCAAATAAAAATCTCATTAAGCTACTCAGCATTAACATTAATAAGGTACCACAATCATGAGAATCTGTAAATGAAATTTCAACAGCTTAAAGGGCTTTGAACTGGGGAGGAGATTCTTACATCTTAAATTTTGCTTTCTCATTCTAGGTATATAAAAGGAAAAAATCACCTTTTTTGGGAAAGTGGGGAACAGGGAGAGATACCAGGTTTATAATTTCACTGATGTTGGGAAATCTCAGTGAAGAAATCCCTTTTATCAAGTCAGATCCATACTTACTCTATGTGACATTTAAAGCCTTTCATAATGTGCCCTTCTCCCTTTTCAATCACTGAACATCTTACAACCACCCCACTTAATCCTTGATCAATCAATAGGTAAAGTTTGGGCATTCAACAAGAGAGAAGATTTCCAAGTATTTGCACAGAAAAGACCAGG
>NW_025362778.1:0-5394 GCF_016433145.1 Gracilinanus agilis
TATATATATATATATTTTGCCAGATGACATCATCTATGGTGTGGGGAGGGAATAGAGGGGCTGAGGTACCTGGAAATAAATTCTATTAATATAAAAAGAAACAAGTCTTGCCATCAATTATAATTATTTCCTGAAGAAGTTTTAAAAATGGGGGAAAACTGCCAGAATGGTAAGAAGAAAAGAACCTAGAACCATCTAGGCAGTGCACATTTAATCCTCCTTCCAAGAGAAAAAATTGACAGTCAAAGCTAATACCAAACTAGAATTTAAACTCACTTGTAATGTCTTATGAAAGAGAATAGTAAAAGATTCTGAGTATTACCTCACATAAAACAGCAAGTAGCAGTGGAAAGAAGAAAGCTTAAAGCAAGCTTGGTAAGAAATTGCTATCTCGAACCAGAAAATCTGAAATTTAAGAATAGGACTAAGAAAATTGTTTCATTAATTTACATGCCTCATTCTGCAGAGAGGGGAAAATAAACTGAAAAAAATTAGCTGAAATATTTGTAGCAAAATGGATCCATAGTACAAGGGAAACAAGAGATAGCCTAGGACAATCTTTTTGCCTCATTTGGTATTTTCTTAATGTCGAAAAAACTAAAGTAATATTCCCAGAACATTGGTGGACTCAACTCCCTATGGCAGATTTACATGAGGACAGAGACAAGAGTCAGGCAAAATAGGAATATATAGGTTGTGATGAGTTTCATTGAAGGGAAAAAGCAAACATATTGAAGAAAAGATCACAGATCTATGGAAGGAAGCATTGAGGCAAAAAAAGCACCTTGATTCTTCATTCTAAATGGTTGTTTCTATCGTAGCTGATCTCTAGTCATAATCCGTGACCTTCTGCCAACCTCTTTCATCCTTTCAAAAGAAAAAAACACTTTCTGGAATACACTTCAATTTTTTGGTAAGTAGTTGAGTAGAGATATGACAAGAGAAGATAGTGTTGAAACAAATGTTTATGGCTATTTCAACATGCAATCTGTCATCAGTCATGTATTTCAACACCTGTAACTTTTGTCAAAAGGAGCTGTATTTTCCAAACCCACTTTGCTCACATTTACCTATTACATACATACATGTTTTATGTGCCAAGCCAAGTTGTCTTGATGCTCACATCCAGTGAAGAAGCCACACCCTGTGAAGTAAAATAAATGCCTAAGGCATTCTCACCATCACTCACTTTTTGCAGCATCTCCCACACCACACGCAAAGACACCCACATTCACTGACTCTTTTTCTTCCTGCTCTCCACCCTGTTTATTCAATGAAGTGTTTTCCTTTTTTTCAGCCTAGTTTTATCTCTCAGACAACTTGATAGCTATTACCTCATCATTCAACTCCTAGTGAAGAAAAGAAAGAGAGGAAAGGGAAAGGCAAAGGGAGATACCATATTTTGTTAGATTAATTCTTCCTCTTGTTCTTCTCCTTCTATTATCTCTAAGACTTTGATTGGAAAATCCCACTGGATTCCATTCCTGGTCATATATCTCAAGGAGATAAATATAAGAAAATGAAAGGCTAAAAGGCTTACATACAAAAATATTCATACAGCACTTTTGTGGTAGCAAAGAATGAGAAATTAAATGGGTATCCATTAATTAGGAAATGGCTACTCAAATGTGGCATGTGAATATAGTTAAAATTTCAATTTGTTCGATATATATCTTTTTTGTACAGGGTTTTTTATCTATTATGTCCCCTATTAGATTATGAGCTCCTCAAAGAGAGGTACCGACTTTTGCTATTCTTTGTACCCCCGAGGCTTTGCACAATGTCAGCCACCTACTAGGTTTGTGTTTATTGACTGATTAGATTATCACACCATAAAAAGCATATAAATAATAAATAGAATAGATTATTTCTAGAAACTAATACAGAGCAAAGTAAGAAGAACCAACAAAAATAATTATACAATTACCACAATGTAAAGAAAAACAACTTTTGAAAACCATCAGAACTCTGAGCAATGCAATGATCAATCTTATCTTTGGAAGACCTACAGTAAAATATATATGACTCCCTCCTCTTGGGAGATGAAATAATAGAGTATAGGCACAGGATTATGTACCATTATCAGACATAATGCATGTGCTGGTGTGTTTAGCTTAAGTAGCTTCTTTGTCTCAAGGGGGTTTCTCTCAGCACAGATGTAGGGTGTCATTAAAAAGTGACAGTGGTATTTTTTAAACCCTTGCTTTCTGTCTTAGAATTGCTGTTCCAAGGCAGAAGAGTAAGAAATAGGCAATTGAGATTAAGTGATTTTCCCAGGGTCATACAACTAGGAAGTATCTAAATTCATACTTGAACCCCAGGACCTCCTGTCTCCAGGCTTGGCTCTTTTACCACTGAGTCACCTACCTGCCCTAGACATTAATAGCATTAATAAGATTATTTTTAAAATACTATAGTTAGGGAAGCAGCTTTCCTTCTTTCCAACAAAATGATATACTGTTCTTTTAAATCATAAATCAGAATCTACCTTCACCAAAGTTTTCCTAATTGAGTTGTAATTTGCCAACCTCCTAGACCGGTTCCTGATCCACCTCTTCCCTTTAATGTCCTTTAATGTAAAAAGTGTCATATCAGTACACATATGTCTTCATTATAATCTGTTTGCTAAATCCTTTGGTTCTTAATTTTAGCTATATGTGCCTTTTAAAAATTCAATAAGCATTTGATGATGAAAGGAGAAAGTTATGGACTGTTAGAGATTCTACTTACTTCTCCCTGCAATTCAATATTTATTAAGCACGTATTATGTGCCAAGTACTCTACTAGACAATGGGGATATAAAGAAAAACAAAAAGAAAGAAACAATCCTTGCCCTTGAGGAACTTATTTCCTAGGCATAATAATGCAAGTATGTTCAAATCAAGTTGGGCATACCATGGCAATAAGCAATTCAGTTTCCAAAAAGAAGATCAAGGAGTGGGCAAAAAGAAAAGAAATGTTTGTTGATTAGTAGTGATGAAGGGAGGGTAAGGAAGGATGGGAAATGGTATGTGGGAAGTATTAAAGAAGCAGAAAGGCCAACAAATACAATTTGCCTTAAATGTTAGAATAGAATAGATTAAACTGACAAATTTGGTGTTATTGTTCATTGTGGATATTACCCTTGACAACCCACCTCGCTTAATATGTACTATGATTCTGTACCCTGATATCCTTACCAGGTGAAAACATTTCTTTACTGAATCAATCCATCTTAGAGGCTGTAGATCAAATGAAGGAAAAGTCCTTCGTCAATTTAGATGCCTTTGAAAGCCACTAGATGAACCCCTATATTATACAGCTTTAGGAAATTTTGTCAAACAGTATGAGTTACCTATAAAACATTAAGTCATTTCAAAACCAATAGATTCAAACATCTAGCAACTTAGTGGTAGAAGCCCCTGAAAAGGCTCTCCCACTTGCAAGAGGGTGGAAGGGGAGGAAAAGCATCTCAGCTGAGTTTACATCCCACCCACTCTCCTTGACTGGAAGAAGATCTTGTGAACTTTGGAGGATTTAGACTTATTTTTTTTTATTGTTATCCTAACAGCATCCCTGGGGCAGCAGCAGCTGGTGTCAATGTCTGGATTAAAAGTCAAAGACAGCTTGATTGTCATTAGGAAAGACAGATTCAAAGTACTCTAAAGAACTTCATAGTTATACCATTCCTAAAGGGAACATCTTAAACACACCATCAAGAAGAATTCCAGGGGTTAAGAGTTATCCCTTTTGCTTGAGCCCACATATGTGACTCACCCAGGTTTATACAGCCAGTAACTGTATTTGTATCTGTGAGAAGGCTGGTGGTAGTAAATGTTTTGTAACAACTATTCTCCCTATATCATCTTAGAAAATGTTTCTTATCAAAAGTTAATGACTTGGCTATTTGATATCAATTGATAATCTGGGGGAAAATACATAGATTGGGACTCATGAGCTGTAGCATTAGAAAACAACATCCAACCTCTCAGGGCTTTTCCCAGGATATGAATATAATAGGATATTAATTTAGAATATAATGGAATAGAAATAGGATAGGATCTTATATTAGAATAGAATAGAATAATAGGAATATAATATATTATGTACATATATAATGTGTGAATATATTTCATATTTATTATTTAATTAGTATGTAAACTAATTAATAGTTTATATATAAATTATATATAGTAATAAAACAGTAATAAAACCAAATACAAATAGTATAGTAATAGTACTAAAACAAACAAAAAAATTTAAAAGTATATAAAAATAGTATACAAAAAGAATATAAAATACATATACTATGTGAATATTTATATATAACATAATAGGAAATACATATACATACATAGGAGTATAATAGGGACTATATATAAAACAATGAAAACAAAACAGACTAAGAGACATGTAACAGTCAAATTCTGGGACTGTGAATTGACAGTGTGAGTGGAGGGTTGTGAGGGCTGTCATTGAATATATTTCTCATCTTGCCAGTCATGAGATTAAAAATATGCTCAGGTATTCCAAGAAAAGATGACAGAAACCTAAAAGGACAGTTATTCTGTAGATAACTTGATTGAAAGCTTAAGTCCATTTGGCCCAAAATGAGAATGAGCTGATGACATAAATGACCTAAAAAACCTCTTTGTTGATAGATCACTTTATAATTCTCTTTAGAATCCAATACAAATTAATAGGAGAATTTCTAGGAGTTGCTGGCCTCTGTGTACACATTTGTCACACTGATTGATTGCTCTGCCCACCTACTTTAGCAATATTCCTTCTGCTAGAAATCTGCTCAGTAGGCAGCACAGGCAAATTTCTTTGACTGTTTGACTTATGTCTCCCTGCCAGAAGAAAGGAATCTCATTAGACTATTGTTAATATTTCTAATATAGTTAGATCAGTCCAAGAAACTCATGATGATATCTACCACTGTTGAAGGAATTGACAAAATCCAAATGCAAATCGAAGCATGTCATTCTTCATTTTATTTCCTTCATGAGTTTTTCTCTGTGTAAGCAATATGTGTCTTCTCTCACAACATGATGAACATGGAATTATATAGTATGATATATTGTATATATAGTATGATAATGCTACCTATATCATATTACTGCCATATTGGAGATAGGGGAAGTAGAGGAGGGAAAATGTAACAAAATAATGATTAAAAATTGTATCAGTTCAGTGGATTGAGAGCCAGGGCTAGAGACGGGGTCTGGGGTTCAAATTTAGCTTCAGACACTTACTAGCTGTGTGACCCTGAGCAAATCACTTCACCCTCATTGCTTAGCCCTTACCACTCTTATGCCTTGGAGCCAATACAAAGTATTGATTCAAAGATGGAAGAAAAAGAAACAGAGAAAGGAAAGAAGGAAGGAAGGAAGGAAGGAAGGAAGGAAGGAA
>NW_025362779.1:0-4237 GCF_016433145.1 Gracilinanus agilis
GAGAGAGAGAGAGAGAGAGAGAGAGAGAGAGAGAGAGAGAGAATATGAGCATCTATCCAGCTGGCTGTTACTCACAGGAAACTGACTTTGTAATGGTTTCTTTTCCTTTCTGTTCAGTTACTCTTCAAGTAACATGTGCATTTCCCTTTCTACCAGTAAAGAAAGATTTGTTCAGCCCGTTGAAACTTCTGAAAGGGAACCTTTAAAAGTACTGAATTTTTAGGTGCTTGGCTGCTCAAATTTCTATCAGTACAATGAGCTTTCGGGGAAAAGTTTTTAAAAAGGATCCTGGTGACTTCTGGAAAAAGAGGCGAACCGTGAGGAGAATAAATCAAGGGGAACTTCACAGATTTAGTTCTGTAGGTATCTGTATTTTATATTTTATTTTTTTTACATTTTCAGCATTTATGAGGAAGGAGCTGAGAAAACTTCTTTGGAGTGATCTATAGGAGTGTTTAAAAAGCGGTAGGTGGACTCAGGTTTGTAGGGTGAATAATGACTTTCAAACAGGTGTTTTGAAATAAGAAATTGGCAAAAAAGTTTCCTTAAATCCAAAAAAATGCATGGAACAATCAGACACTTTATTTTTGTATTCTTTTGAATGGGTATATTCTCTCAAAAGTATATTCTTTCATTTTATTCATAGAGAAAAATCTTTTAGACATAATAACTTACTTCTGTTTTCTTAAGAACAATAAGTACATTTGGAATTTATATCTACTTACTTTAAAATCAAAATAAAGTTTTACTTTTCAGGAGTAGCTGTATATTTCTTCATAAAGGGAACCTTCTGGTTCTAGATAATAACTTTTTGTGCTATTTTGAAATTTATCTGATAAATTACCCCCCATATTCCATTGAGTTATCTACCTTATGGATACCTAAAAAACTTACTCAAGAAGGAAAATCTAAAGGATTTGATTTGCTTTTATATAAGCTGTCTTCTAAAAATTAAAGTACAGTAAAAATTAGATCCTCTTGGATAGTTTAAAAAGCTCTATGTGTTTTGCTTCATGGCATATTTTTCTATTAAATTTCCAATTAAGCCTTTTTGGAATTAACTTCTGAAAAGCTTTACAAATGGTAAAAAGAAAGCAATAAACCTCTACTTTGTTTCCATAGTCTTGAAGGATTTGTATCTTATAAACAATTTATAGGTGTCTGAATCATCTGCCAGAAGATCTTTAAAGGTTCATTGGTTAGATGCGAGACTATTTGTAGAAGAAAATTCAGTAACCAAAGAATAAAGAACTTGGTTTTTCTTTGAAATTGGCAAAGATAGCTTTTAGGCCCAGGATTGTCTTGAGCCTAGAAAGTTTAATATTAAAGGATAAGGCAATTTCTTAGTTGTGTGGTCTCACCTCTTACCATTTCAAATTTTTTAGGTGAAAAAGGAGCTGATGACTATCTTTGCACTACAGCACAGGAGTACCAACCCTAAATTAGTGCCCTGACTTTTCACTATGTTTTCTTCTTATTCCTGGGGTGGTTAGCAGTGAAGTTTAACAGCAGTTATGAGCCACATTCATGTTCTTGGTAAATCAGGAGAAGGGAACATACTGTCATAGTACCCCTTGGTAGCTGGTTAGTCCCCAGGGGAAAACCAAAATGCCTGATTCCTCAATCTTGTTTATGATATTTTGTAGATTTGGATCTCTCCCACTCAGTATTTTATAATTGAAATGTGCTGTAATCATGGCCCAATCTTATTTCCCATCTTTTGGGAGTTTAGTGTTTGGGGCTTTTGTTGTGTTTTGTTTTGCTATCAGAATAATAATTGGGTGGGTCATTCTAACTGATTTAAATAGAAATTAAGTTAATCTTTGGATCAGTCCAAATGCCAGGGTTCACTACTTTAATATTCTCAGCTGAGTTGTGTTTGGAGATTCTGAGATACAAGACCATTTGGACGTACTTATTCCCATGATCACTAGAATGGACAAGCAGCAAATGATTTATATTATTGGTATTTATTTTACATAAGCCTGAAGTAGGCAGTGGAAGAGGGGGGTGGGAAATTACCATTTCATTTATCTAGAATCATAGAATATCAGTTGGAAATAACCTCAAAGGTCAACTAATCCAACTTTTACCAGACAGAAAATCCCTTATTCTATAAAATCAAAATAAAATAAATGCTTTACTTGTTTCTCAGGATCCTATGTAAGGTATCAGATAAGATTGTATATGTAAATTGTTTTGTACAATATGCAATGCTAGATAAATTTCAGTTCTCATTACCACTAATAATAATCTCAGCTTTTTGTACATATAAGTCAATGACTTTAGATTATTCATTTAACCCCATGGACCTAGTGCTATAATGGTTTGTGTGCCAGCCTTGCAGTCAGGAATACCTGGTTTCAAATTCCATCTATGACACTAATCAGTTGCCTACCATGAGTGTGTCAGCCTCAACTAATTCTCTAGGACTTATCTGCTCTGCTAAGTGATAGATATGTTGTGTTTATTTGCACTGACAATCATAAATCCTTGAAATAGGGAAGCATGATGAGTTCGATGATAATTATTATTGTTGTTATTATTGACAATAATAATAATGTCTACCCTCTCTACTCCATCAGACTGTTAAGAGCACTGAATAAGATAGCAATAGTGAGAGCATCGTTAATATATATAGCATTACACAAATATTATTAGAATGCCCATATCACTACCTGGGAAGTTGGGGCATAGGGCAAAAATAGGTGCAGTTTTTGTTTGAGGGAATCCTACAATTAGGTTCACTGGGTCATGAAATACTAACCCCTGCCTACCTGACTCCAAATTTGAAACCCTTTCAGGTCATCTTGTAGGGACAGTTCTGAATACAGATTTGATATTGTGGTGTAATAGCTGCAGCAGATTTTTGACCCAGGAAGCCATGTTGAAGAATGGGCTTGGTTCACTTTGGGGGAAGAGAATCACTGGGCTTTCTTCCTCATTCACATGACCTCATTTGAATTTTTGGTGCTAGAAGGAAGCTAAAATAAATGCAAACATCTCATAACTCTTTGAAACAACCCAACCTAGACTGGCCCTCTTTTGGATGATGACTTTAATATCTGAGTGGACCTCCCTGAGCTTTCATCAAGTTAAAATTGCACAACTAAAATGATTTCATGTCTAGGACATGTCAGAGGCAAAGATTAGTCAGTTGATAGAATTTTTAGCAACTGATTGTTCATCCAAAAAATGTACATATAAAAATAATTCTCCTTTGAGCTGCTTGTTTCAGTTTAGTAAAAGGATTTATTATTTAGATACAACTCACGGTATATATCTTTTTTAAAACAACAATATTGATTTTTTTAACTAAACAAAGTTGGCCTTGTTCCAGGCCAGCTATTTGTAAAGCCTTAGATTTAATTGGAATTTTCCATGCATGCTGCAAAGATCAGTCACTCCCTAAAAACAATCTTTATTTCATAAGAGCTTTGCTGCCAAGTCATGGTTGTCAAGGATCCTCCATCCATTGTGCCCCTCCCCACAAAGAAAGCTCTAAAACTTAACAAGTATACCTGTATGCCTCATAAAATGCCCTCGACAGACAATCTGGCCTATTTTGCTTTCTTCATAAGCATTTTATAGCTAGAAATCTTACCCTGTTGGCATGTGTTAAAATTGTGTTGGGAGTTTGTTATTAGAGTAATCCAGCTTTCACGTGGATGATGCTGAAAATCTTATGTATGCCCATCTATCTTGGCAAGTGGTTTGCCAAGTCAAGAGAAAGTTAATTAAATTAAAAGTCAAATAAAAGAGTTATAAAAAATAATATATCCTGGTAGCATTGTCAATTAGAAAGCATACCCTTAATATTTTTATTAATGTTTTTCTTTGCTTGTCTGTCTAACTTTAAGTAAGCATTGGAGTTTGCAGTACTGAAAATATGTAAACAGAGCATACCATTCCTGAGCATCATTTTATTTTTCAAAATAGAATGAAAGAAATCACTGAATTCTAAAAGCCATAAATTATTTACAGAAATTTAAAATGTTTATATAGCAATGTAAACACAATTCTCTTTGAGGCTATCTGATACCTAGAAGTCATTAATTTAAAGGATTTTAGAATAGTTAGAAACTTGGAGGCACTCAAATTTCTACTTTTCCCCTCTGACATATACCTTGCCAATATTTCAAGGGAAGAATGAAATGTTTGTAAAACTGTGTATAACTGCTAAACAGTTTTGCCACTTACATACACACACACAAACTATATATATATATATATATAT
>NW_025362780.1:0-3630 GCF_016433145.1 Gracilinanus agilis
GGTGACAAAGATGGTGACTTGCTAAAATTCCTTAATGAAACCCTCTCCTCCTGTTCTTTTGGATTCCTTGTTGGTTACATGTTGCAGTGTGCTTACATCAATCACCCCCATTGCTAATGCTCATTTTTAGTTCTTCAATAATGTTTCATGTCTCACTGCCAAATAACAATACTGGTAAAAATGACAGAATTGCAAAGGATCATTCATGGGAAACATGATGACATTGAAAGAAAATTTCCCAAAAGCAATATGGCCTGCTTTCCTCCTCTTGTTTAACTGTAGACCTAATTTGTCCATTTATACTATCTTTCCTACATACAAACCCTATACTCTATATATTCAAATGTATATTGAAATCTGCACTCGACATTCTTCATCTGCTTGGTCTTTCCTGTGTGCATGGACAGTTCAAAGAATCTTGAGTGATTGGTTTCTTCTGGATAGAGCAGATAAGACCTGGTGTGAAAGACCTGAAGTTAGGAAGACCCAAGTTCCAATGCAGACTCAGACACCAGCTCTGTTGTAAAGTGTTTACGGAGTGTCAAGCATAGAGTGGGTGCTATTTAAATGCTTGCTTCCTTCTCCTCCTAGAAGACTCTGAAATGTTCTGGCACTTAATGCAAAGAGCCCAATGGCAAATGCAAATTTAAAAATATCTGGAGAACTTCATTGTCTACATAGAATCCCTCTTCAACTTGGGTTCTATTCTGGATTTCCTCTCTCAGTACAGAATGCCTTTAGAAAGCTTAGGTTTCCCTGATTTATACGTCACCTGATGTTTGTTACCACAGGGTCTCCGAAGACGGCTATTTCTCTTGTTTCAGCTTCCAATGTATTTTGAATGATCTTGATATATGGATGGGGGACATCTTCTTGTAAAGGCATCATTTCATCCTACAGAATCAAATGCTTTTTTTTTCATACTCAACAAATCATGAGCCTAATGGGATTTTATATTCCCTCTATTTTTTAAAAATTCTTTTTAAAGAGTTTTTTTAAATTTTTAACTCTCAAATTCCATCTTAGAATTGATACTATATATTGTTACTAAGGCAAAAGAACGGTAAGGGCTAGGCAACGGGTGTTAAGTGATTTGCCCAGATACCTGTCACACAGGTAGGAAATATCTAAGGTCAGATTTGAACCCAGGATCTCTCATCTCTGGGTCTGACTCTCTATCCACTGAGTCATCTGCCTCCAAGGGTAAAAAAAAAATTAAGAAAGGAAAATAGAAAAAAAAGAATAAGCCAAACCTAATAATACATAGAAAAAATAAGGAAATATTTGCAAGATGGCACACCCATGGAATTCTCTACCTTCGCAATGCAGTAGGGTGGTGTCTGACTCTTTATCCACTGAGCTACCTGGCTGCCCCCTATTCCCTCTATTTTTCAGTTACAAGTAAAATGGTAAAGACGTGGTCTATTTTTAATATTGCTTGTGAAAATCTGCTTGCTTCCTACTGGAAGTACTCCTATCAAGGATGGCTCTAGTTCATGTACAGATAACTCTCAAAAAGTTTTTGTATCAATGAGAAAATAACTACTGATACTTTCTTTGCCACCATTTTCCAGTATTAATAAGGTTTGAAGTTTGTTTGCTTGTTTCCCGTGCCTTTGGCTTCTTTCTATCCAAAGAGGAAGCATGGGAAAGCATGGCTCAGGAAGAATGAATGAGAAAGGCTTAAGACTTGTCGATGACTTGAACAATGATACACGTATAACTCGGTGGAATTGCTTGTCAGCTCCAGGAGATGGGAGGGAACATGAATCATGCATCCACAGAAAAATATTCTAAATAAAAAAAAAAGAACTTAGAACAAAATATTACCCCCACCAAAAAAAGACTTGTTGATTACACAGAAGCATCATGACTCTATGCCACAAATAATTTCCTCAGAAAATGAATTGGTAGGCACTGGAAATGGTGAGTAACCAACAGCCCCATAAAGAATGGAATAATTTACCTTTAACAGACAGGAAAAGATGTGTTATAAAATGAGAGAGTTATTTCCAAGTCAGTCAACCGTTCGCATATAGTCAGATCATCTGCTCCTCAGAACAAAGATCAGAATTAGTGAGTCAAGAGAAGAAAAAATAACAGGGGAAAAAAACTATCATACAGTTGGAGTGATTTAACCCTGAATCAGGACAGAACCTCAGGGAATAGCCATAATAAAAGGTACCAAGTGAATGAGAAGCCAGCAAAAGTGAAAGAGTCAGAAAGGTAGTAGAGGAAATAATAGAGCGCACTGTTACTAAAGTCTAGGGAGGAGAGGTTATATTAAAAAGGAGAGGGAGGTTCATAGTATGAAATGTCACAGGAATCAAAGAGGATGAGGACAGGAAAAAAAAATTGGATTTGGAAACAAGGAGGTCACCTAGTTCTAGTTCTGTCAGGGAGATGTCATTGATACATTGGAAGACACAATTCTTTCTCCAGGTTACCTAAGAAACTGGTAGACTGAATGGCCATGCTATGAAGCCACAAGTATGGCTTTTTCATAAGAACCTACAAGAAATGATGCCCATCTTCTTTCCCAATTTTAGCAGCAAGCATTAAGGGATGAGACTCAGCCAGAGGAGAACTCATACTAGGGATTATAAGTGATGAGGAATTTCATACATCTTAAGGACTAATGACTGCTCAATTAAGAAATTTTTTTGGCTTATGCTTTATTTTAATAAAAGCTCCTATCATATTGTGAATTGCATCATTGAATCAGAGAACACTGGTGTCAGTGTATTAGGAGAAATGCATCATCTAGGTCTAGGTAAGGATTATAAGTCAAGAAAGCAAGAGCTGATACCAAGGCCCCTTGTGTCCTGAGAGTCTTTGACACAGAGGTTATTTATGCAAGATAGATTTGTCTATTCTCCAGCACTTAGCATAGTACTTTGTATACTACAGGTCCATGTTGGTGAACCTATGGCATGTATGCCGGAGCATGCCAGAGGGGGCTGCTCTCTTCCCCCTCTCCACACGAGCCTGAGGACATTTCTCACATCACCCTCCCCTCTGTTCAGCAGCCCAAGTTCCCTCCCCAGTCTGGGGCAAGGAGGTGACTCACATGCTGTGTGAGAGTTACAGTTTGGGCACTCAGTCTCTAAAGGTTCTCCATCACTGCTATAGGTGCTTAGTATTTATTTATTAGCTTCATTTATTTCAACTTTTAAAAATTGTGGAATAGCTATGAAACACCACAACCACCATTAATAATAACCCCTTTGAATACCATACAAGGAACAATTGAGAATAACTTAGCTTTTCTCAGCAATACAATGATCCAAAACTATTGCAAAGGACTTACTATAAAAAAATTCTATCTGCTTCCAGAAAAAAAAACAAGCAAACAAATCTGAGAATCTGAATCCAGAACAAAGTAAACTTTTCCACTTTCTTTCTTAATGTTTTTATTCAAGTTTCCTTCCATGAAAGTATTAATATGGAAAACTTTTTACCTGATTGCACTTGTAAAATCCATATGAGATTGCTTATCATCTCAACTACAGGTCCGAATGGGAAGCAAGGAGAGAGAGGAAGGGAAAGAATTTGTGGCTCAACATTCTTTGAAAAAGGTTGGACAGAGGAAGAACTACAGGAATGGAAACAGAAGAAAAACAACTGCTT
>NW_025362781.1:0-1325 GCF_016433145.1 Gracilinanus agilis
TATTTTATGTTTTTTGTTGAATTGATCTGTTGAACTATGTTGACCAAACTGTTTGTTTAGATACAATGAAGGTATATAACAGAAATCAGAAAGGCCTGGGATCAAATTCCTCCTTTGACATTTACAGTTGTGCAACCCTTTAAAAACGTCATTTAAACCTCTCTTTGCTTCAGGAAACTACCCAAGAGCTATCTACTAACCCACCGACCTACTTTCTGACTTGGCTTTTTGACAGGTTAGGAATTTTTCTAAGTTTTCCCACCTCTATCTTCCTCCCCCTTCCCACTATCCCTATCCGGAGTGTTGGGTCTTGATTTTCTCTTGGCAAGTAAGGCAAAGACGCATCACCATAGCTCAAAGTAGCCCACTAACCCAGGAAATCCAGGCCAAAAGGGTGGTTATTGCTCCTCTCTGAAATACCCTTGTAATTATGTCCAAGTCTCTAGAACTGCAATTAACTGGGTAATTAAAAACTGGAGAGAAAGTTTACTTCTGCCAGAATTTAGCTAACTACTCAAGCACATGCTAATTAGTTGGGAAAGTCTGGCTCTTGCTCAGCTAAGAAGCTATTAAACATTATGAAAAACAGCCATTTTGAAAATATCTACTGACATAACCTAAAAACAGTCTTTCACTATTATGTATAACACCTTGGAACCAAAAAGCTAAAGCCAATTTCTTACTAACAGTGTTGAGTTGTGTTCATTTTTGTCTTTGTCCCTATTTGGTTCTTACTGAGTGGTTCCCCAGGGCTTTCTTGGTTACTTGGCATTGAATTCCTTCCATAAAAAGAACTCTGAAGCAGGACTCTTGGAAAACAAAACAAACAAAAAACCACTACAAAAGAATTCCAGTGATTTCAAAAATAGGTGTTTTGTATTCTGGGACTGGCTCTCCTTTTCAGGCTGGAACTACACACAAAAAAAGAAAATCAAGCCACTGAGGGGCCACTGTCCATGTTTTTCAGCCTCCAAACCAGACCTAGATAATTCATGTACATGACAGGAGCATTCTCTTTTATTTGACTTCACCTGTCAACACAGGGTTTTCAGCACTTTTATTTTTTTTCACCTGGAAAATTAGAATGATAAAAATAACATCTCACATTTGTAGAATACATTGTAGAGTAAAGCAGTCCATCATCAAACATTTCTTAAATACCTACTAATGTTCTAAGCACTATGCTAGGTGCTGGGAACAAATAAATATATAAAATTGCGTTATGTGATATATATATGTATATATATATATATATATATACAATGTACATATATACAGACATACATATATTTAAAACATATGTGTATATATTACTACATTATAGG
>NW_025362782.1:0-1415 GCF_016433145.1 Gracilinanus agilis
CACATCCAAAATGGATTACATTTACTTCTCCCCCTACTCCAGACCTTTGTCTTCACAGATTCTCTGTTTCTGACAAGGGCACCGTCATCCTTCTAGTCTTATAGGTTACAACTTCAAATTCATCCTCCATCCCACATAGCCAAATAGTTTTCAAATATTGTCCATTTTGTCTTGACAATATTTTTCAGTTCCATGACCTCTCCACTAGTTCACACCTCCTAGTGGATCACCCTGCCTGAGGGCTTTTCCTTCTCCAATCCATCCTCCACATGGTTCCTCATGTCATTGTCTTATGTTGTAGGTTGATCTATATCACTCTCCTGCTTGCTCCCTCTGACACATGGTAGACTCTTTAACAAATATTCACTGATGAATTGATTGATTAAATGAGATAATATGATGTAGATATTTAGAAAAGTTTAAAGTATTATGCAAATATTAATTAGTATTATTACTATCACAATCTAGTAACTGGATATTGATAGTCTATTTTACTATCACAATTGTGTATTATCAATTGTACTATCATCTTATTAATTGTGAGTTATTACTATCACAATTGTGTGTTATTGACTGTACTAACACAGTCTATTTTTACTATCACAATTGTGTGTTATTGACTGTACTATCACAGTCTATTTTTACTATCATAATTATGTATTGTTGCCTGTACTATCACAATATTGTGATAATAGATATTGATTATGTATTAGCACTATTACAGTGATCTATTGATAGGCTGTGATAGTAGTAATACATAATCAATAGACTGTGATAGTACAATCAACAACATAATTCCAACTACTTATAAAACAAAAATGTTAAGTATCTACTAGGTACTGGGTACTGTGCTAGACACTGAGGTCACAAAGACAGAAATGAAACAGTCCCTGAGCTCAAGGAGCTTAAATTCAACCAGGGGAAACAATATGTATGCCTATAAATACATACAAAATCTTGACAAAGAAAATGCAAGTTAATTTTTTGAGGTAGGAGAGGGTCAGGGGAAACATTACTATCAGGGAAAGAGGGGAAATCAGATAAGATTTCATGTTGGAAATGACTACTGATTTGGACCTTAAAGAAAGCTAGAGATTCAAGATGATGGAAGTAAGGAAACAGTGAATACCAGCCATGGGGACAGTTAATCCAAAGGAAAGGAAATGGGAGATGGAATACTGTATGTGAGGAACAGAGAAAAGACTAGTTTGTCTGGTCTGTAGCATAATGGAGGGAAAAACTGGGGAGACTGGTTAAAACAAGGTTATGAGAGGTATTCTGGGCCAAAATGAGGGGAGTTACTGGAGCCTCTAGAGAGGAGAGCACTCCTTTCATCAGACCTATATTCCAGGTGGCTCATAAAACCCCTGAAAGGTTGATATGACATATATATATATATATATATATGTATATAT
>NW_025362783.1:0-2014 GCF_016433145.1 Gracilinanus agilis
TATATATATATATATATAGCACTGGGGTGACAGCAGCTAGAGAAGTCAGGCTGGAGCTAGGAAGACCCGAGTTTGAATCCAGGCTCAGACCCTTCCAAGCTGTGTGACCTTGGACAAGTCATTTCACCTTTTTGCCTCAGTTTCCTCAACTGTAAAATCAGCCGGAGAAGGAAATGGCTCACCACTCCAGTATCTCTGCCAAGAAAACTCCAAATTGGATCATAAAGAGCTGGACACAACTAAAATGACTAGCAAGAAAAGATCTGGTCTTTCAGTTCTAGGCTTCTGATCCTGTGACCTTGGGCAAATTGGCTTCCCCTCTCTTTGCCTCAATTTCTTCATCTGGTGGCTGGACTCTGTGGCCTCTAAATCCGTGAGCCTCTAAGTCTGTCAGACTATGGCCCTGGAGGCTTAGAGGCTCAGAATTAGGCTTGCAAACCCACTGGTGATTGATTCTCTATCATCAGGCCTGTGGCCTGAGCCGAGGCCTTGGGTTCTTTCCCTGTAAATTGAAGGGGTCCGACTGAAAGACCTTTTAAAGTCCTTTCCAGCTCTAAATCCAGGACCCCAAGCTCAGCCCAGCAGTGTGTGGTCTACGTTCTGGCTCTGGCCTCCTAGTGATTAGCCCCCAAGCCCTATGTGGTATTCAAAATCAAAAGGCTCCGAGCCAACAGTTCCCGCCCCGTGTTCCCTCTTCCACTTGTCCCAGAGAAGGTAGCCTCAGGGCTAGTTCAGACTCTCTAGACAAGGCCCAAGCTTCCCAGAAGCCTCTTCCCTACTCACAGGAGCTGTTTCTTCTACAACCAGACGCCATCTTCCTGGGCCGGCTCCCCTGGAAACCCGGAGTGGGAGGCCGGGCCTGAAATCTCGTGTTCTCTGGGGTTAAGCCATCAGTCATCGTTCCTGCCAAACGCTAGGATGAGCCGTCACTCCTGTGCCTCTACTGTCCTGCCTGACTTCCCTTCATCTCCAACGTGGCCTTTTTCCTGATCCTGATCCCTGCTTCTGAAATCAGGCCTAGGGTGGTCCCGTCAGCCTCAGAGGCCATCGGGCCAAGGTAGGCCTCTCCGTCATCCTGACCAGAAGCTGTTTCTGTAGCTTATACTCATTCCTGTCAGCACTTTCCAGGCTCAACCCCTGCCCCCCCCGAGGCCAGATACTGTTTATTGGTGCCCCCCAAACTGCTATTCATTGAAGAAAATGTCGGATGGATTCATCCAAGGCTCTGGGGGGAGCCCAGGGGCATCAGCCTCTCCTTTTCTGGAAGAGAGAAGGCCACTACTAGGACAAACCAGGGTGGGCACTGGGTGGAGGTTGAGGGAGAGCTTCTGGGCTTTTTGTTTTAATGAATTTGTAGGGATGATGTAGCGTCGGCATGCAGAGTGACGGAGGAGCAGCCTCAATGTTGGGAAGGCCTGGGTCCAAGTGCCATCTTGGACCTATACAAGCCGTATGACCCTGGCCAGGTCCTTTTCAATGTTTATTGTTGTTGAGTCCTGTCTGACTCTTCATGTCTTCCTTTGGGTTTTCTTGGCCAAGATACTAGAGTGGTTTACCATTTCTTCCTCCAGCTCATTTGACAGATGAGGAAACTGAGGCTAAGTGACTTGCCCAGGGTCACACAGCTAGTATCTGAGGCCAGATCTGAACTTAGGTCTTCCTGGTTCCAGGTCTGGTGCTCTTTCCACTGTGCCATGTAACTGTCTCATATATAATAATATAATAAATGTAACATAATAAACAAAATGTAATGTAACATCATAATATGATATAACATAATGTAACATAACATAATATAATTTAATGCAATATACTATACTATAATGTAATATAACATAACATAATATGACAATATAAATTTATGATATAATGTGACATAAAATGACACTATAATATAATATAAATTATATAACATGACATGATGATATAATATAATTAATATGACACAATATAACACAAATTATATAATATAACATGACATGATGATATAATATAATATAACATAAATTATATA
>NW_025362784.1:0-5008 GCF_016433145.1 Gracilinanus agilis
CTCTCTCTCTCTCTCTCTCTCCCTACCTTTCAAGTTGTATTCAGTGGGAAAGTCCCCTCACTCCATCTTGCTATTGGATTTTTACTCCCTTCATTTTGAGGCACTTTTTAAAGATTGTTTTGAAAGGATTATCAAAGTGGTTTTAACTTTCACTGCTACTTAACCCACAGTCTTGGCTCCACCTCTGTGAACCTGGATCAGGGCTTTGGAATGGATACAGGACCCTTAAGTGTAATGGGAAAGTGGGTCACTATGAAGTTGAAAGGACATCTTCAATCTTTGGTATACAAAGGCTTGTAGCAGAGGCTTTGAAGGTTGGTAGAGTTCTTCAGAGCACTCAAATTGCTTTAATATTATGTATTTTATTTCTGAAACAATTTTATTTTTTCTCATTTCTTATATTTCTGGTCTTCTTTTGTCCAGCAATACTGATCTTACATTTTGTTGTGCTATACTTTAATGTATGGAAATGATAGCACTTTAAGGCAAGTCCTTGTTTAATAACAAGTCCAAGTCCATATATTTACTGGGACTGGGAGAGTCCAGAAACTGGATAACATCCACCAAAGATCATCAAATCGCACCCTGAGTCTTTTGTTGACCTTCTTTTTCAGTCCAATGTTTTGTTTATTTAACTGATAGCTGGTATCATTAGGGTCTGTTAGAAAAACATGATGTGTTTAGCTTGGCAAAGTGATAAAGTAAGTTTGTTTACAATCTCTGCTTCCCAAGGCTAATTGTTGTTTTTAAATACCCTCTTGATGTGCAAAGACTCCATAATAAGGGCAGTAAGCTGAGTTAAATAACATTAGGTTGGGAATAGAAGTGTCAACACTGGGCAGAGTCTCCTAATTTGCTGATAGATGATGATCATTAACCAGTAGATTACATAGAATGCATAAGGAATGCACAGAAATGTGCATACAGAGGTAAAGGCTGAGTATATTAGGACTGTGTAAATTTGGTAGGGTCAGGACTGCAGGCAGCTAGGGTTCAAGAGAACAGGGTGAAGAGCAGGGACCAGGAGGAAAAAGCCATGGCACGGAGGTCAATCCAAACAGATAGTATAAGATGATAGTAAGGTTGCATAGATGGATGCATGGATGGAGAGCTGAGTTTAAATTCAGATTCCACCTCACACTCACATCAATGCTCTGCCCATAGTAGATACAATAAAGATAGACCGGATTGAAATAATGTTTTTCCTTCTGAAAAGCATTTTTTAAAGAGCTAGCTCAAGTCATTTAACCTCATAGCCTCAGTTTCTTCATCTATAAAATGAATATAGTAATAACTGTCTCATAAGATAGTGAGGATCAAATGAGATAACATATGCAAAACACCTTGCAAACCTTAAAGCACAATTTAAATGTTATCACTACCACCACCATCATCATCATCATCTTCGTCAATCCACTGTTGTAGGTCCATAATTAAGCAGTTTATTATGAGAGACCCTACAAATCAAAAGTTCAGTGATAAGTAATACAGAAAACAGGGAAAGAAACAGAAACCAAAACAGATATCACACAGATATCAGAAGTCAGGACAAAAAAGATGGTTAGGAAATGGGGAAAGAGATAGAGGGGAAAAAACCCCAGAGGAATATAGATTCAGAAAGGTTAGAGCAAGGTGAATGAAAAGTCCAAGCAATCAAGAACCAAGATACTCAGGAAGGGAAGAGTTAAAGCAAGTTGGGTAAAACAGATAAAAGGAAGGAACAAAATTCTGGCCCCATCAAGAACTCTTTACATACTTGCTACTAAGAATGAAGACAAAATAAGGTCAGAGGCAGTACAGATCTCACAGGTGAGAGCAGGTAATTGAGTTCTTCTAGCTGTTAGGGGAAATGTGGGCGTTGCACTGATGGGAACATCTAGATTGGTAGTTCCAGGATAATAGAGAAGTGACTAGAAGAGACAAGTCTCAATTCCTTAGATGGAATGAAATAGTGTCTGGGTCCATTTCATCTTTTAAATTTTTTTTTAAGCCAGACACTGAACATGAAAAGAAAAGACTTCAGAGACCTTGTATCATAAGAGAAATCTAGACAATTTCTAAAAATTGGCTGGTAAACCAAGAACAAAAAAAAATACAACTTGACCCTATCAAATATTTAACCTATGTTGTAGAACTAGGATGCTAACTAA
The DNA here is from genome assembly GCF_016433145.1 of Gracilinanus agilis. NCBI lineage: Eukaryota > Metazoa > Chordata > Mammalia > Didelphimorphia > Didelphidae > Gracilinanus > Gracilinanus agilis. The sequence continues at coordinate 2,151 of NW_025362784.1, forward strand.
AACTACTATTTAATTAATAACATCTTTATTTTCTTGAATTTAGAAGGGATTTGAGGATCAAAGAGTAATTTGGATGGCCTACATCTCTACAAAAAATGAATTTTAATATTTTAAAATTCAATTGAGTAAGCATTTACTGAGTATCCATTCCATGCACAGCATCATTAAGTGCTAAAAGAGAGACAAAGATATATATGACTGGGGCAGCTAGATGGCTCAATGGTTAGAGAGTCAGGCTTAGAAATGGGAGGTCCTAGGTTCAAATCTGACATCAGACAATTCTTAGGTGTGGCAAATCATTTAACCCCAATTGCCTGGCTTTTACCATTCTTTTTCCTTGGAACTGATCAATTCTAGAACAGAAGGTAAGGGCTTAAAAAAATTTTTTAAGATAAATAAGGTCTAGTCCCTCCCCTTCAAGAAGCTTATAGTCTATATGTAGATAAATAATCATGGCAAAAAGTACAATGAATATACAGAACCTGTATACAACTGTTTTTTTGGGGGGGGGTGGCCTGCCTGTAGCAAACAAAAAGCATTCAGTCTCACCTACTGACCTTAAGGTTGCCTCAAAATAGATGGCTATCCAAATTGGTCTGTTGTTCATCCTAGGTCTACAGATTTAGAGTTGAAAGGAATCTTAAACATAATCTTGTCAATCTACTCATTTTACAGATAAGGAATTTAAGACCAAATTTGAATTCATTACAATATGGAATATTGTTGGTGTTGGTGTTGGTGTTATTTACACGTCTACATGTCACATCCACTTTCCTAGACTTGAAGTTCCACGAGGACAAGATCTGCTTCTTTTGCTAAAACTTTGTATCTCCCCAAGCTCCTAGCACAATACTCTGTCCATGGAAGAAACAATAAAGATATGTTGGATCAAACTAATGTTTTTAATTCTAAAAACATTTTTAAAGGGCTAGCTCAACACTTCCAACCATTTCAACCTCTCCTAAATACCTCAAATTCTTTCCAAACTTGACTCAGACTTAGATCAAAGCAGTGAACAGAAATTCGCACTGCATTGGAAAGACCCCACACACATATACTGCCACTGTCCCTCCTCTAAATTACCATTCATTCAGTAGTTTTATTAAAATGTCAAAATATCTCATTAAATGGCTAAGATAGCATCCTAATGGGGCAGGCTGTTAGCTTCATGTCCCTTAACACTGATGAAACTGCTGTACAACTGGATAAAGATGGAGAAATTGCACTACGTAAGATAATTAGGCAACTAGAATTAATGACGGTATGGGGGCTGCCTTATTAGAGTTAGGTATTGTGACTTCTGAACAATTGTGAACAATTTTATAAATTATTTCATTCTATATTCTAAGGGAGATCATTCAAATATGAGTATTAGTTATACTTTTTCTCTTCCTAGCTACTGAATTTTTCTGACATTGTTCTCTCTTGCATCTCCTGTTATCCGTCATACAAGTCTCCTTCAGTCTCCTTTGCTAGATTATCATTACCTAATTTGTGATGTGCTCTAATGCTCTGTCCTAGGCCATCTTGAATTTTCTATATATATTCTGTTGTTTCATGTAATTATCTCTATTCGGATAACTATAGAGATATATGTCTAGCCCTAGTCTTTCTCCTGAGGTCCATTTGTGGAATGGTTTATTATTCTATTTAAATTCTTAGATAGGTCATAGACTAGAAGCTGAAAAGACCAGAATAAAACTTTATAAATACATTTTTCAGAACCTCACTTAACCTTTTGTCTTAACCACTTCTACCCATTCTTAGTATACTATCTTTCTTTTAGTAGGGACTTGATAAATGTGTGTTAAATGGCAAAGACAGAAAATAGACAATAAGTCAGCAAACACATATTAAGCACCTATAAAGTATCAGGCACTGTGATAAAGAGTATACAAATATTTCATTTGATCCTCCCAACAACTCTGTAAGCTAAGTGAGGAAAGTATTATCACTATCTTATAATTGAGGAAACTAAGGCAGACAGAGGTTAGGTCTTGGTCACAAAGCTCTTAACTGTCTTTCTGAGACCAGACCCAACATGCTATCCATTATGTCACCTAGCTGCCTTTGTAAAATATGTACAAAATAAACACAATGCAAATTTATTTCCCATTGGCGGGGAGAGGGTAAAATGGGGTACAGAGGAGGAGGCACCAGCAACTAGTGGAATCAGGAAGGACTTCATATAGTAAATGGCACTTGAACTAAATTTTGAAGGAAAATAGGCATTTGAAGAAACAGGTGAGAAAGGAAATACATTGGCACAGCTTATGCAAAGAAACAGAGGCTGGACAAAGAAATCTTGTGTGTGAAGAATATCAAAGATAGTTTGACTGGACTATAGAATTTTGAAAGAGAATAAATAAGCCTGAAAAGGTAATGGCTTTAAGTGAAAAACAGATGAGTTTGTATTGGATCCTAAAAATAATGGGGAACTATTGGAATTAATTGAATAGCAGATAAGCAAAGTCGGACCTGTACTTTAAGAATATCACCTTAGGAGATGTATGATAGAAAGACTGTAGAGAGGAAAGACTGGAAACTGGAAGAACAAGAAAGAGGCTACTCCAACAGCTGGAGTAAGAAATGATAAAAGCCTGAACTAGGGCACTGGTTATCTGAATAGAAAGAAGGAAATGAATGTGAAATTGAAGAGGCAAAATCGATAAGACATGGCCATGTGTGGTGAATGAGAGTGAGGAGTTGAGAATGGCCCCGAGGCTGTATGGCTGAGTAGCTAGAATGATGGTAGTTCCCTCAACCAAAAAAAAAAAAAAAAAAAAAAAAAAAAAAAAAAAAAAAGGAAGCCCAGAAGAAGAAGGGTAAGGGTATGAGAAAAGATGAATTTTGGTTTT
>NW_025362785.1:0-2958 GCF_016433145.1 Gracilinanus agilis
AGAAAAAAGAAGGAAAGAAAGAAGGAAGGAAAGAAAGGAGAGGAAGAAGGAAAGAAGGAAGGAAGGGAGGGAGGGAAGAAAAATAACACAAAGGTGGAGGTGAAAAAAATGGAGACTTGTTCTACGTTTCTCCCTGAGGAGCAATTTTTTAAAGCACCAGATCTTTTAACAACAGATTATTGTTGGAATATTCCTTTTGAAAATCTGCTTCTGCTACCAGACATAAGTCCAAATATGTATCTATCTGATTCTTTCAGCTAATCACAATGCAGCATGAAGAGATGCAGGTGTTGTCTAAAGTTGAAGACCAGCCTCAGGCATGAACTGAAGATGTCACTTCTGGCCTCTCATGGCTTCAAGTGGCTCTCCAAGATTAGGAAGCAGAACAGTTGCAAATCTTCCTTAACAGAAGGAATTTTCTGGACCTATAAAATCACAAGATACAAAGTCAAAAATGAAAACAATTTTTGTCTTTAAGGAGCAAACATTTAATCAACATTCTGTTGAGAGTGAGAGTGGGAAAGCAACATGTACAAAAATAAGTAAATATAAAATTACATAAAGCAATCTTTGAGGGGAAGGAATTGGCAACTGGAGAGATTAGGTCAGGCCTTGTATTTGAGGTGGTAGGTGCGCTTAATTAACTTCAAGAAAACTAAAGATTCTAAGAGATGGGGAAGAGTGTGTAAGATTGGAAAGTAGTGAGGCAGCTAGGTGGCACAATGGATAGTGAGCCAGGAACAGAGACAGAAGGTCCTGGCTTCAAATGTGACCTTAGATAATAACGATGTAATTGTAGGCAAGTCACTAAACCCCAATTGTCTAGCCCTTCCAGCTCTTCTGCCTTAGAATGATTACTTAGTATTGATTCTAAGACGGAAGGCAAGGATTTTTTTTTAACTGCATTGGTACTGTTGACATCTGAAAAATATAACTTAATATTACACTTAACTCCAGTTTCCATATTAGAGAATAAAATTGAAAGTGGTCTCATTTTCCTTTTTGATTTCATCCTTCACTCATGCTATTAAAAAAACGACATGGGTTTTTCTTTTTTTCTCTTCATCAAATCTACCATACATAAATGAACTACCTAAAAAGCATTACCTGAAGCCCTAAATACATGAAAGAATCATTACTTTGTTATCTGGCTATTGAGTTACAGAAATATTATTCTTGTCAATAAAGCCTATGGGTAGAGAAAGAAAAACCAGATTAACAGAAAATCGAGATGAGACATTTACGAGAGAAACCACTAGCACCCCAGTTTTTATAGAACATCTCCTCTCTCTGACCCCCTACCCCCATGTTAAAAGCCAATCGTGCTCTTTTCAAATAGGGAAACCATTCTAAAATATGTGTGTGTGTTTATGTGTGTGCTTGCATGCCTTTGAGACAAACGTGCTATGTCCAGATGACAAAATGTTGCACCATAAAATGAAAGAATGATAGAACTTAAGAGTTAGGACCACTGCTGGTGAGAGGTTGAGAGCTTCAGGCATTGATGTAGTGATTCATGAAGTAAAGTTGAGAAGCAGAACAAAGAGAAGATCAAGGAGAGCGTGATGCTGACGCAAGTGATAGAGAGTGATAGAGGATGCCATCCCTGTATCCCCCAACATTTGTATAATTCCATGGAGCTTAATAAGTATTTGCTGAATAGAACTGACAAAGAAGACATCAGACACCTAAGCCAGTGCAAGAAATCTTAAATTCATTCATTTTTTAAAAGTATTAAGCTCCTCTTACATGTGGAGATACAACATTTAGATAAGAAATGGTTCTTCTCTGATTTGTTGAAAATTTGACAATGTCATAGTTGCTGGGACTATTGGTCAAGAGAAATGTCCTTATTCCATTGTTGAATGTCTCAGGAAGAGCTGGTGCTGGCTGTGTCCCAACAGCCAAAGATGCGAGAAGCTATCTCTCCTTGTTCCTTGTAGTTCACAGAATTAGGGAGCTTTTCCTGTCTCAGTTGCCAATGAGCTTTGCTGTAGCCTCCTGTCTCCTCCTGTCTCCAGGATATAATAGGATGGTCCAGGAGCCTCTAATCTTGATTGCCCTAGAGCAAGGGGCCAGAGGATGTGGCTCACTGGAAGGGACCAGGGCACAGATCCATCTCTATACATGCTCCATGGCCCTCATTACCCAACAATGTCTTCTTTCATTTTTTAAACCCTTATCTCCGTCTTAGAATCAATTGTTCCCAGGTAGAAGAATGGTAAAAGCTAGGAATGAGGGTAAAATGACTTGTCCAGGGTCACTCAACTAGGAACAGTGTATTCTTTTTTTTTATTCATTTTTTAAACCCTAATATCTTTATATATCCTTCTAGATTCATTTTATTTGTTACAGGGCTAGGCAATGGGGGTTAAGTGACTTGCCCAGGGTCACACAGCTGGGAAGTGTCTGAGGCCAGATTTGAACCTAGGACCTCCCGTCTCTAGGCCTGGCTTCAATCCACTGAGCCACCCAGCTACCCCAGTACAGTGTATTTATTCTTAATAGGTTTCAACATCCTTTTTCATTCTTCTGTCATAGATTCCTTGGGGGATATGTTGGCTTTCTATGAGGTTCAGCCCATGTGTTCTTATAGGCAGCCTTTCCTGTTTTTTTTTTTTTGTTCTTGTTGTTGTTGTTGCAAATGCTTACTCCTCCTTCAAACTAACATGTGTATATTTAACTGTTTATATGTTATATCTCTTCCTCCACCTCACAGTAGAATGTAAGCTCCATGAGGGCAGGGACTATTTAATTTTTGTCTTTATATCCCTAGCACTCAGCACCGTGTTTGATTTATTAAATTCTTGTTGGATTGAAAGCAGGGTTTTTCTTGTGCTTCAGCTTTGGAATCCTCATGGTGTTTTGCACATAGTAGACACTCAATAAAATATTTATTTGAATGAATTCATAGAATCATAGACTTGGAGCTAAAAATGTTCTTAGAGGTCATCAAAC
>NW_025362786.1:0-7983 GCF_016433145.1 Gracilinanus agilis
ATTTTTGCATATTTACATTATAAATGACTTAGGTGACCAAAAAAATAGATTCATGACAAAGATCAAATTAGAACTAGCCAATGTAATGGGAAAATTTTCAATGAAATGAAATCATGATATCAATGTTTATGAATATGATAAAATTAATGTGATAAAACAATCCAACCAAAAGAAAGTAAAAAAGATCAAGCTAAATCAAAAATTTGAAAAGACATCCAAAATCCTGAACTTTGGAAACTAGAAATAGAAGTCTTATACTAAGTGTAAGAAAGTGGGGATGGTGAAGAGGTATGAACAGGCAAGTCAAAGGCCATGGCATGTGAAATTACCAGTGGTTAGCAATAGGAGTTTCAAACAAGAAAAGAGAGTAGCTATTCAAATTTCTAAGCAAAGTAATATTCAGAATCCAGGGAATCCAACAAATCTGAAAGTGGGACAAAGAACTGAGAAGAGGAAAAGATCCAGCTGGAATGGTCAAGAAAAACTCAACGGGGAGAGGGTCATTAAATTGGGCCTCGAGGACATATTTTGTCAGCTTATTAAAAAAAATAGACAGTTCACATAGTGACATAATCAATTGCTTAGAAGTTAACTTCATTGAGAGGTGGTAATAAATGCTAAATGTGTGAAGAATGGCAAAAATAAATCCTATTTATTTCAATTGATAATTCAATTCATTAAATACCCGAGTACTTCTGATATTCCACAGATTCAATGCAGATATTTTCTATATTGGTACAAATCAAGCATTGTGCTATTAAGTTAAACCTGTAAGCATTCCTAATAACCTATACATATTATTGAGTCAGTATTGCTGATAGCAATGATAAAAATATTAGCAAAAAAAACTTAGTTTTCCAAATGGATTTCTACAACAAAACTTAATACTTAAATTCCAGATTTTCAATTTTGAGATCTCTTATTGAAGTGTGTTTTTCCATTATTCAGAGACTGGATTGCTAAAGTAGATGATGAGTGAGATGAAACAAAGACGAGGCCTCTATAATAGAAGGTGATGGATCAGTGAAGCATTAGGCTAAAAGCACCCAGGGAGAGAGAAAAGGTAAATAGCCGGGTAGCAATAGCCAGGAAGTGAATGGAAGAATGGGCCGATGGTATTTCATCTGAAAAGTGGTGATTGCCGTCATTGATAAGTGAAGCCTGTGCTGGACTTTCAAGTGGAGTAATATGCTGATTTTCTTCTTTTTTATAAAGATATTGAGGTAGAAGCTAGTCAAGAACTTGTTCAGGGATATGAGTATAGGGTGGTGGTGCCTAGCTCAGCAGCAGAGTACCTGACAACACTGGAGTTTCAGGATCAATTTAATCTTGCACTTCAGACTGTTTCCTCCCTATTAAAATATCCTCCTATTAAAATATAAATTCCTTGTCTCTAGGCATTATTTCATTTATTGTATTTATATCCCCAGCTCCAGTACAGTGCTTGGCACATAGTAAAAATAATGGCTATTAGAGTTAAAAAGTGGTAAGTAGAGATTTCTTGATTGAGTTATTGAATTATTTGGCATACATAACCAGAACAGAAGAGAGTAAGAAAAGGAAAGGGGAGAAGGAACTAACATTAAATGCCTTCTATGTTCCAGGTACTGTCTTAAACTATATATATATATATAATCTTACTTGATCCTCACAACAATCGCATGAGTGCTATTATCAACCTCATTTTACAGTTGAAGAAACTGAAACAAACAAAAAAATGGTTAAGGGACTTGTTCAGGGTCATTTGGTTAAGTATCCGAGCCCAAATTTGAATTCAGATCCTCCTGATTCCAGATACAGGGATCTATCCATTATACCATCTAGATGAGGTTGGAAAAGAATAGAGAAAATAGCAGATCTAGAACTAAATAGCTAAATCTCTATCAAAGATGTGGTTGTGTTCTCCTTAAGCTAGGGAATGCTTGTGTGCCCCCTCAAATATTACATTTATTTATTTATTTATTTATGTGTGTATATAGTGTCTCTTCAAATAGATATAATAAACTCGATGGGGATCAGAGTCTGTTTACCTTTGCATTTTTGTTTAACCCCAGCACTAAGCACAATTCTTGGCATATTATATTCAAATATATTAAAAACAAGCTTTTAATGAAGGTCTAATGAATTGACTATATGACACAAAAAATAGACATTCTCCATTTTACTTCAGGATTCCAATGACCAATGTATGATGCAAGCTTCATATTATTTTGTGGAATGATAGGCCCATGATACATTGTTATACTACAGAATACATCAAATGGGCACAGTTCTAATGTAACAGTATAACTTTCGTCTTGCAAATGAGAAAAATACTGTTCAGAAAAATCACTAGATGTGCCAGTAACTGAATTTTGGAACAAAGATATAATAGAATGATATATTATAAAATTTATGTATATGTAGATATATTATCAATCTGATTTTTCTTCTTAATATATAAATTATGGCTTTTCCAGAATTGTGTGTTTTTCAAAGTAATATTTTTAAAATTCTCCGTTTGTGCAACAGCTGGTGTTGCTATGCCATCATTTGTGTTGCTAGGGTTTGTCCTCCCTTCCCCCTATCCCCATCTGTGTGTAGAGATGTGATTGTTCAGTTTAGTGTTTTAAATATTTCTGTGGACAATCGCTATATTACCTTCGTTTGATCAAATTCTTCAGTATGTGTGATCACCTTGATGATGTTTTAAATATCAGAGATAATTTTTTACAGACTAAGAAAAGGTTAAAGCTAGGATATTACCTTCAAGGTCATTCGATCTGGTCCTTCATTTTCAAATGCATAAAGCAATGGTAGGAGAAGAAATGGACTAAGACCCAACACCTTTTGGGTTAAGCTAACTTAAAAGATACTGACACCTTTCTCAAAACTTAATTGGTTCAGGAAAGGAAGGTACTAGTTTCCTGTTGGACTAAGTATAAAAAAGTCATTGTAGGAGGGGTCAGCAGTTCCTTCCTCAGGTTTGTGACCAGCATTGTCACTATAAAGGCAAAGCAATGAAGCTTTTTCCTTACTGAATCATGACCATCTCCTCAACCAATATCCTTTCACAATTATGACTCATTGACCTCCTTTTGTTAACTGTTCGGTTATTTGAGTGTCTCATTTTGTTCCCATCTCCAAGTGAACTACTAAAGCAGCTAAAGTTCCATTTCACTTTTGAGTCCATGGCATTTTATTCAGGCCAAGAAGAAAGACCTGCCTGAGTTTTCTTGGGACAGAGGCATCATGATGTAGTGGGAAGGAATTTGGAAGGATTTTGGGGACTCTGTTCCTCCCTCGACTTTTCCAAAGTCTGTACTTCAGTGAGAGACTTCTGTTTCCTTAACTTTAATGTGAAGATAGTGATCTCTAAATCTCTTCTATACCTGCAGTTTTTAAAAAAATATCTGGTAAATACATATCCTATTGAATTATTTGATGCTTTACCAAATACTCGGTGGGGGAGTATTAGTTTTCATCTTTTTGTTTTGCTTTGGTTTGGGTTTTCTTTTGGGGGGGGGTTGGGATAGTTTTCAACTAAGAGACTTAAGGGATCAGTTTCTCACATTTTTACACAGAGTTTGTGGATCAATATTAATCCTAATATGTCATTTCCTTCTGTCACCCTGAGGCAAAAATAAATGTTCCATTGTAAATTTTATGATAGCAAAGAATGCTAATTATGTTGCATTCCCCAGTGAACAGAATGCAATTGACCTGCATTTATTACCTTATTTTTGTATGTAGCCATGCCTTGCATAGACTGGGACTCTCTCCTACATATGTTCATGAATTATGAATTCAACTCTAAACACATAAGGCTAAGTGCACTGTCAGTCACATCTCTCACTGAGACCAGTGAGCTTTGCAGGTATGTGGCATAATTTCAGATTCAATCTGTACAACTTATCTCAGAAGAGCAACTACAGACATTTGCCAGGGAGGGAGAACTGATTACCATATGTGTACAATTCAACTATCTGGTATTAGATAGGTTTAGTCTTAGTATAGTCGAAGCAAGATGTCCATTTCCCAGCCTGAAAGAGTACTCTTCTTCCTTTTTCTCAGTGTCAAATACTTGTGGATTAGAATTGTTTTTATAAATTAATATCAGCTGACCCTTTAGTCATATTTCTGTTTGATTTCTCTGAGTTGTTTTATTCTCAGTTAAATGACACCACTGTAAATTAAACTACTCCAAAGGAGCTGGATAACTTCCATTTTTTTTCATATGCATGGCAAAAAAAAATCTCTTTTATCAAAAGATCCTATCTCACCCTAGAGAAATGGGAATAATTACAACAATAAGATTATTTCCTTCTAGCTACCATTGACTTCAGGGTTATGTAAGGTCAGGATTCCCTTTGCCAGAGAAGAGATGAGGTAATTAAGTTTAGATTCAGACAATCCAGAATTTGACATTCTCTATTAGCAAAAGAACAAAGTGGAAGTATTTAAGTGAATTTGGGCCCAGTTCTCATTAAAGATTCTGATAGTACCGGTTAAAACTCTATTTAACGAGTTTATTGGAAAAGGCATAAACATAAACAGACTTAGGAGCATGTTAAATAAAGATTCACTGTAAATAGAGGCTGGGCAATTAAAAAAGATTTACCAGAGTGAAGCTAAATACAGTATAGTAGATAATTAATGGGGCTGAGACAACTCAATAATAACTACCCTGAACTTTTACAATAGTGCATTAACATATGTGTGTGTCAGAAGGAGGGATTGCCTTTACAATCAACAACAGTTTGCTAGGAAATTTTACCACTGAGGTTAATTAGGGACTCTTGGTAATAGAAGATGTTCATTAACTTGCTGAGCCAAAGGTGAGCTGTATATTTAACTTTGCCATTCATCCATGGGGGTTTTTGTTGAACCTAAACATTTTTCTGTTATAATTTAGACCTTACCTTGCCTTGGTTCTCTTTGATGTTAATGGCACTTTGGCATCTGGTAAGATTGGACTTCCTCATTTTGAAAGGCAAAGCTAACCATCCCATGGTAGATATCAAGACTTAGACTTCAGTGAAAACTTTCCCTGCCATTCAATAATCATTTACTATTTAAAGTCTTTGAATAATTTGGACCAGGAAAAAGTTAGAGACAAGGTGGTAGAGTGGAAATCCTGTGGTTTGGGGGAATCAGATCTCTGCTCTTTCATTTACTGCCTTTGTGATCTTTGGTAAATTTCAAGGCCTCAGTTTCTTCATTTGCAAAATGAAGAAGTTGTTCAAAAAATCAAGCAATTATTAAGTGTTTAATATTTGCCAGGAGCTGCAAAGTCAAATAAAATGACTTCTAAATTCTTCCTCTTGAATCTATGATCCTATGAAAATGTTATTCACTGAGCAAATAAAGTCCATTAAACTAAAATTTCATCAACTTTGCAGATGTTAAATCAGCCTTCCTGGCCTAGATACTACCAAGGAAAAAAAGTATTTGCTTTTATTTTTTTTTCCTAGTGTAAGAAATGTCAGAAATACAGGTAATTTTAAGCATTTATTACTTTAGTATTTATTCTTTTTTTTGTTTTGTTTTGTTTTTAAACCCTTTAACTTTGGTGTATTGTCTCATAGGTGGAAGAGTGGTAAGGGTGGGCAATGGGGGTCAAGTGACTTGCCCAGGGTCACACAGCTGGGAAGTGGCTGAGGCCGGGTTTGAACCTAGGACCTCCCGTCTCTAGGCCTGACTCTCACTCCACTGAGCTACCCAGCTGCCCCTTTAGTATTTATTCTTAATGGTACGTAGAAGAAGTCACTATCTCACTAATCATGCCTGTACATGCAAAACAAAGAAGCAGAGGGAAAAAGACAATAATGTAAAAATTACTACTACAGGGAATAAGGCACTATGATTTTGTATTTTTGCCTGATAGAAAATTAGCTGGTGAAAACTTTGCAGCTTCTAGTTATTATACTTTTTTTCAATTCTGGGGTAAAAAAGAAAATGTTCTTCATTTCTCAAGCTTTAAATATCAAAAAAGTGATCCTGTTCACATACCCCTCCCCACCAACTCACAATTGACAACTTGGTAACAAACTGGTTTATTTAACTGATCAACATAGAGAACCATGGTGTGAATGGACTGCTTTGACCTGAAACAGATTTTGGCTATGTCTTTTGGTCAGATAATGTATACTTATTTTTTGCTTATTTTTTGGAAAACACTTTTTAAAAAAATTATGATTGGTCACATGTATCTAAACATTATTTAATGTGACAAACTTTTAAATGCTTCCTATGTGATAGACTTTGAGTAAAATGCAAACAATAATTAGATGTGGATTTTAATCTGTTAGCAGTGAAGACATATATACAAATAGTGGAGGAGCAGCTGAGAAGCAGTGGCTGGAACATCAGGTATGGAGTCAGGAGCACCTGTATTCAAATCTGATCTACTTGCTTCCTACCTGTGTGATCCTGGACAAGTCACAGAACCCCAGTTGCCCAGCCCTTACTCCTCTTCTGCCTTAGAATCAGTTCTAGGCAAGAGATTTTAAAAATACCTAATGGACAACATGCTGGAATTGGAATCAGGAAGACATGACTTCAAATTCTGATTCAGACAATTGCTAGATGTAGGACTCTGGGCAAATTATTCAACCACTCAGTCTGGGCTTCTCCATCTATAACATAGGGATAATGTTAGAGTGGGGAGGATCAAATGAGATAACATGTAAATCATTTGGTCAATTTAAAAACTCTATGTTAATGCAAGCTGTCTATTAAAACAAAAATAGAGCATGTAAACTGTAAAAGCAACATACAGAGCAACAGAATACAAAGCAACATACAGAGCAAGAGAATGTTGAAGAGAGGATTCTTTTATCCAAGAGGAAGAATCAAGGGAAACCTTCCTGAAGGAAGCAGCATTAGGCTTGGACCTTCAAATGTTTCTCTTTGTGTGTTACAATTTGACACACACCTTTCTAGATTCCTTGGTTTTAAGAAAATGTTTAAGAAAATGTTATGATCTACATAAACTTCCCAAGAGCTCTACTAATGATTCCAGTTGAGCTGTCTAGATATTAATGGCTCAAGTAATTTAATAAACGATCGTAGCTTTCTAGGTTGTTAAGTACTACTCTTTTAAATGAAATCATCTGAATAGTTCTCCCTCTACTAACTCACCACCACTGCCACCACCATCACAATGCAATAATGAAAATAAGTCTATTGATTATTTTAGGATTACTTATGTTACAGATTGTAGTTACAGGATAGTTTGTGAACAGGACGTTTTGGGGGCTGATGGTATATTTGTAATAAGAGGTAAGTACCGGAGCTCTCATTGAAAATTTTATTCATAGGAACTCAGAATTTTAAAAAAGGCTTTAATTTAAAAAAAACTAATATGTACTGGAAGGCATGAGGAAGGGAATCAGCATTTATTAAGCATTTGCTATGTACTAGATACTATACTAAATGTTTTATGAATATCTCATGTCCTCAGAACTCTGTGAGGTAGGTTGTGTTATTATCCCCATTTTAAAATTGAGGAATCTAAGGCGGAGAGAGTAACACCCCCAGGGTCATCCAACTAGTAAGTGATCAAGGCTGCATTTGAACTCATTTTTTGCCTGACTCCAGGCTCAGTGTTCTATCCACTGCTGCCACCTGCTTCACTAGCTCTGTGAAAACTGTGGCTGCAAAGCTACTCTTTCACATCTAGAGGATACAGAACAAAATGAGGAACAAGTCTGAAATCTTATTTGATTGCAATGAAACAAGACATCATAATTTCTTTAAAAATGAAATACAGCAGAAGCACTTCGGGGTGATACAGAGAGTTCTGGCTTTGCAATCTGGCTTCTGACTTGATCATTAAGCTAAAACCAGTCTCTTCTCCAAAGTTATAATTGATCACTTTATTGCTAAATGGATCACAATCTTTCACCTTCCTGACTTTTCAAGAGCATTTGACACATTGAATATCCAGGATCCTTCTCTGGAATTTTGTGGTATTTCTTTCTTAGTTCTATCTATCTACCC
>NW_025362787.1:0-1293 GCF_016433145.1 Gracilinanus agilis
AGAGCTAACACTTGTAAAGTACTTTGCAAAGCTCAAAGTATTATATACATGTTGGCTATTATTATTATTGCTGAAATGACTTGGGTCTCTTCAGGCAGTAGTTGGGGGAAGATTACTGAACATATTAACAGGAAAGATCAAATTTGAAAAGCATCCTATCATTTCCTCTTCTGATATATAGCTATAAAGCATGGTATAATCTCCTGAATGAGAAGTCTGGCTAACCTATGTTTACTTCTAAGGAATCCAAAATTAGCAATTATAAAGAGATTGATATGCATGTGAGTAATTTTCAGTTTTGTGTGGTTGATTTGTTTTTGTTTCTGCACTGTAGGCCTCATACAACTAGGTTTGACATTTCAAATGTGTTTTCCGGATCATGCAAACAGAAGCATTTCTGCCTACTTAGCATTACACATTACACATCTGTCCCCTTCTGTGCCAGCTTTTTCTGCCCCTAGATTTACATAGTAGAAGGAGAACAGGGATAAAGGGATTAAAAAGCAATGATTTTCTGGGAGGCTTTAGAAGGACGCTGGCTATGATCTGAGTTTACTCGACTCATCTATATGGGTATAACAGTACTAAAGAAAGACCGGTGGTTTAAAATGCAGATAAGCATGTAAATGAATGTTTTGTTGTACTTTTACACAGTATCTGCATAATTAAACATGAGTATCACCCAGAGAGCAATGGAGAAGAGCATGGTGAGTGTGAACCAACTGCCATACATAAAAAATAAAGAGGTTATCAAAAACCAGAGTAAATGACATTGTCAAAGAAACGAATGACTGATAAAAGAAGATGGGCTGGTCACATGATGAAATCAATGGACCATCTGAGGACTCATTAAAATATCTAGAGATAATTTCAGAGAAACCTGGGAGAACTTGTACGAACTGATGCAGAATGAAATGATCAAAGCCATGAGAAGAATGTACATGATGACATAGTTGAATTAAACAACTTGAAAGACTGAAGAATATATATATATAAGTATATATATATATATATATATCCATAATTACTATCAAAATTTGTTTTCCTGAACTATTCATGTTCATTACAAGGAAGGAAAATGTCAAGAGGAAGCAAAAACTTTTCTACAAACTCTCCCATCAAATATACACTTTGAGTGGCAAATCTGAAGGAGGATATGAACAAGAGTTACAAGCAGGCATAAAAGGGTCAAGATCCTCATCTTTATTCTAAATAAATAAGATTACAGGTCTTTTTTGAGTGTATTGTGTATATTTCAAAACATTTCCCATAATTAATATGACATGCATTACA
>NW_025362788.1:0-7458 GCF_016433145.1 Gracilinanus agilis
GAATTTTCATTCTACTTTCTAGTTGTATATATGTAAGAATGTCACTTAAGGGGCACCTGGGGTGGCTCAATGAATAGAGAACCAAGCTTGGAGATAGGAGGACCTGGGTTCAAATATGGCCTCAGACATTTCTTAGTTGTTTGACCCTCAGCAAGCCACTTAACCCACATTATCTAGCCTTTACTTCTCTTCTGTTCTAGAACTAATACATGATATTGATTCTATGATGGAAGGTGGTAAGGGTATTGATTTTTTAAAAGAATGTCATTTAATATTAAAAGGTTGGAGATAACTCCCTAAGTTAAGTTGCCAAAACACTAGAAATTAGGAATGGCTCAGACTTTTGAAATCATGTATTTGGACTAAAAAAATAGGGAAAAAATGAAGTAAAATTATAAAAGTAAAAAGAAACATTTTTATTCACAGTTGAAACTTCTTTATCATCCTTTTGAGTAGTCTTGTAACTGTGTCATCAGAAACAGACAAAACCTGAAGACAAAAAAGAAAAAAATGAATCAGCATCCTTTCCCTCAAACCTGAAAGTTTATTTTCTGACCGATGTGAGAATTATGAAAGAGCAAATGGGTGGCAATGCTTGCTCCTGCAGGAGGATACATATCTATTCATGAAGTAGAATTATATTTTATTCCTTTGCTTAACAGTTTAAATACAAATATTTAAAGATTAGGGTGGGATGGTTTTACCCCTATCTCAACTTTTTGTGTATGGGGTGGTATCCTAGCCTTGATTTCCTAATAGCCCTTAAGTTTGGATGCCATCCATGCTGAGCATTTTTCTTTCAACCACCAAGAAGACAATTTAATTCATATTCTATATGTTTTGCCCAAGATCTAAGATTGAACAATAGCTTTCAGCTCTTAGTGACCAAGTAAAATCCCATCCCTTGAACCTAAAAGCCATCAATTTCTAAATACATTTTAAATGAAAACTGATTGAGGAAAAAATGAAGATATGAAAACCAGACACAGCTTTTTTTTTCCCAAGAAAAATGCCCTGGATATCAGATCAAAAGCAGGAATTACAAGTGGCCTCCTAGCTCCGTCCCTTTACCCTGTAATTAGTACTGCAAGCATGCCAAGCGGGAACAGGCCCAAGTCTAATTAGCTGGGCTGGATGGAGGTTGGCATATCTAGTCATAACTTCTGACACCTGCAGTAGTCAAGTGATTCTGACCCCAGATGAACATGGGGGAATGGTCATACAGAATGGTCAACAAGATCACCGCTGATAACAAGTAATAGGAAGTGAGAGATCAGAATTATTATCAGGCAGAGTGATGGGCTACAATAGGTCTGGGAAGGCAATTAAAATTGGAGTACCTCTAATTAACTATAGGGGTGAAAAGAAGCCACAGAGAGATAGTGAAGGAGGAAGAAATCATTGGCCTCTAAGGAGAAAAAAGATTTTTTTCATTAGAATTATTTTACTTAAATTCCTCAGCTAGTGTCTTATGATGGCAGAGAAGATACCTAATTAAAAATTCACACATTACTTATTAGTCATTTTTCAATCACATTGTATAATGTCCTTGAAAAAGGAACTCTGGATAATGAATATGTTCTACCAATTAAAGTGACCTAAAATCCAGTTTGATTTACAATAACCACACTTTACAATGAAAGCAAAGCCACTTGATTTGCAATCACGGCAATAATTTCAATCCTGTGCTTTCTTTGGTGTCCCCACTCTCTACTTCCATTGAGTCTAACTTTACTGACAAATGTAAGGCCTTATCAGAAAAACTTGTTAAAAGTAATTTGAGATTATGTCTAATCTAAGTGAAAAATACCCTGGAAGAAATGAGAAATTTGTCTCCTTCCTTGATGCTCCTCTACTGAAAGCAGCTTTTGTTCCCCCCAGAAAAGGGTAAAAGGACAAAGGATTAGGAAAATGAATGATCATCAGAAACAAGGACTACTTTCTGAAACACTGTTTGGTTTTGAAAAACTTATGTGAATAGAGCTAAAAGCCCAGAATAAGGGAAACAAAAAAGAAAGAAAGAATAAAAAGAAGGAGGAGAGGGCAGGGGATGATTTTTTTTTAATCCTAAGTGACCAAATATGCATTTCCTAAAACATCTTTACTAGGTATGATGAGTATTCATGCTACTGAGGACATTTGTATTATTATCATCAAACATAAACACTTTTAAAAGCTAAGTGCACTTCATATCATTCCAGAGGATGAGCAACACTTCAAAGGGCTTCAATTTTAAGGAAAATATTACCATTTGAATGTGAAATAAATAATGTAAGATGACTCTCTGAATAATGTGTAGAAAGACTTAATAACATTTGTAATGATGTGTGCAACCTCAGGACATAGTCAAAAGAGAACAGGAATTGCATTTCTACAATTCAATTTGACAAATATTTATTAAGCATCTACTATTTGCAAGGCATTGTGATAGACTCTGAGATTACCAAAATGAAAACCAATACAACTTTTGGATTCCAGAGTCTTAAAATCTAAAAAGGCAGAAGGTGTATTCAACATGTGTAAAAATATTTAACATAGAAAAGAGGGATGAAGGAGAGAATTAAAAAGTATATTAGAAACTTTTTGAGGAAGTATGAACACTTCAAACTGGAGATTTGAGATTAGATAAGACTCAGAGAAAGAAGACTTTATATAGGGGATGTAGAACCTGAACCTGATCTTGAAGGAATACAAAAGTTTCAAGATATGCTTCATGCTTGGTTCTAGGTTTTAGCTGATATCAGTCTTGATTATCAGGTAGGAATCAGAGACTGGAAATGTGATTTCTTCACTGCCCTCCTCAGTCTTCCATTTTGTTGGGTTGCTTTTTTTTTTTAAAGTGACTGAAAAACAAACCTTATTTTTACTACTGTGAAGAACATGGTATTAGAGCAACCCTGTGATTCCACTCAGAATCCCTATAATTGTTAATTATGTTCTCCTTAATCTGATACTTCTTTACTTGATTAATGTTCCTTATTCTCTCATAAATATCTATTACCCCATACCTTACTTGGAGTATTTATACCTCACTTTTTACTCTTCTACTTCACTGTTTAGAACTGACTGCCCTTCATAATATACCTACACAATCACTCCTTCCTCCAGCCTATTAGTTTTAATATTACCATAAATGTGTAGAGATTATTATTTCCAGTTAAAGGTGAACTTCTTGAGTATGAGTGCTATTTAATTTTGTCTTTGTGTCCTCAGCACTTAACCAAGAGTCCAGTATATCGTAGTCAGTTAATATTCATTATGTAAAAAAAATGAATAGAACAACTAAAGACAAGGAAGGAGTATGATCCAATCAATGAGAATAACTTACATGTATGCCCAGAGGTGGAAGTGGGAAGTTTTTGTTAGGAATACAGCTACCTAGGAATCCCAGTTTGGAACATAGAATATATCAGGAGAAGTAAAATGAAATAAGAATAGAAAGGGACATTTTCCCATTTTTATACTTAAAATGAAATTAGTATAATATATAAATTCAATACTATTCTAGAAGAAGCAATTTTAAATCTACAATTTCATCAATATGAGAACTTTTCCAACAAAAGTTAATTAACATTCAGTTTATGACCTAGTAGATAAACCTTAGGGCGCTGAATTTCATAGAGATTAAATGATTTTCCCAGTGTCACACAATCAAACAAATATAGGGGCAGGGAAGAGGAATGGATACAGGTCCTTAATATTCTAATCCTCAGGATTCTTTCTACTTCACAATTTTTCTTAAAAAAATTAAATGGAAAACTAATTTACAATGAAATATAGTACTCTAAACTCTAAGCTTTTCTTACTATTCATTTCTTTCTCTTTGGGGAATAGAATTAGCTGAGACACAAAGAAGTCATTTTTTTTTTCAAAATATGAATCTTCAAGATGTGACCAATTCAGGGTTGTCATTTTAGTAAATGTTTCATCCATGAAGTTTAACCACAACTCCTTCAGAAATATGGGGTTAAGTTAATTTACAGATAAAGAAGTCATGGTGGACCACTGTGAAAATTTAATTAACAACTCTCTGAAAAATTGAAGAGGTTCAAAAATTGAAGAGGAAATATCTTGTGAAAAACTAAAGAAAATAGATGTCAAATATGTTAAAAGGGTACTTGAAAGAAGTTTATATCAATAATCCATACTTTTACTGAATGAGATTATTTATTAAAAAAACCAGAGTCAATTTGGAAGCATGTCTTCTCAAATCTGAAGGAAATCATAATGTAAAATATTTCATATATTGGCATTAGAAGTGTATTGGGGTATAAAAGGCCACTATGTTGACCTAGAAAGAGATGTCACAGGTAGAGAGTGAGGAGGAATTCACTTTTTTGTATTACCTTATATAAAATTAAAATGATAAAATTATGCATAAGGAGAGAAAAGGTAAAACTGCGATATTCTTCAGGGATCATTATGTAGATATGTTTCTTTGAATCATAAAAAAGACCTGGGGGCCATTGGACATATAATTCACAGACTGAACATAATTCCTGCTATCTCCTGGATTTAAATCATGTAGCTTCATGCTTTTCCTACAGACTTTGCAGCATTCTGTTGGAAGCCAGTGTTTTCACTCACTTCCTATGACTCACAGGGCGAGGTACAGGGCTGGCTTTTCTCCTTATTCTCTTTGACCCCACCTCAGCTACCACTTTGATTAAATGAATGGGTGCCTGAATATACACGTGCTTAATGTGGCAGACACTGTGCTAGTTACCAGGAATATAACTCAAAAAAGTTTATATTATAATAATAAAAGCATGCAACATATCTAAGTTCTGGCCAGGAAGAATATGTCAACATGGGTGTTTACAGATAATTGGGAAGTCACTTATCATGTCCTTTTTAGCAGCAATGATTGTCTTGATTTATTTATTAGTCCAATAGCAAGGCAAGAGATAAAGAGATAAAAAAGTGGTAAGGGAATAGTTACTATTATTTCAGCAGGTCAGATGGTAGATGGTAACATACGTAGTTTCTATGTTCCTGATGGAAAGATGTGAATCATGATCTTAAACTTCCTAGATATAGTAAGTAAGGGAAATTTTTACTCACTGACCCATAAATTGGGAAAGCTGAGCCTTAATGTGGAGATCCAAAGATGAGTGATTTAACTCTACTGGGTTATACTACTTGCACAAGGTCAAACAGCAATTAGCAGAGTCAGAATTTGAACCCAATTCTTATGATTCAAGATCAAACATTATTTCTATTCCCATATACTATTGTAAAGTTTTATAAGTAATATGAAGTCTCATCTTCCTCTATCCATGGTATAATGCAAAGTTTCTTCACTGGGAACCCAAAGTCATTAGAAATAAATCATTTTTGCTGGTTGGTAGAAAAACTGACCTTTGGAATTAAATTATTGGTTTCCATTGAATACCATAGAACATGTTGCCCTGGGGTATCCTCTAGCCATGATTATTCACTCTTTGGCGTTATACAGCCAAAGAATCACTACAAATAGCATTGTCTACTCTCCTAGGAGTCCCTTCATAAGAAATGATCACCATAAGTGAAAAGCTGCCAGCATCTGATGAAACGCCACTGTTAAATTATGGAGAACAAATTAGAAAACACAATTACATATATTTCCATTGTCTCTTCAAAATGTTTCTTTATGTAGTCTTCTTGATAGCACCCTAAAGGAAAAACTTAATAAGTTACATGTTATTTGCTTTAAGTGACCAAAGATTCCTTGGGCTCTTGTGTATTCTTTTAGTTAAAATAAATGTCACTTTCCCCTGCCTATAAAAAATATGCACCACAGCTAGCAGCCCCTTGATCATAAAAATATATAGTTTCTCAGCATATAATTTTTCATTTTCAAATATACAGCTTTTCCATTTTCTTTTTAGGTAGATAATTAGCACAAAGAAAGACAGTAGAAAGTAATGAATAGAGAGAGAGCCCTGACTCTGGTAAATACTGACTGTTTTTAACATGTGCAAATCAATGAACCTATCAGCATGCCAGTCAACTCTCTAGCACCTAGAATATTTTATATGTTTAATACATCATCTGTCTCCATCTCTCATCTGTCTACCTACCTACCTACCTACCTACCTACCTACCTATCCATCCATCCATCCATCCATTTATCTATCTCTGTCTGTCTGTCTATCCATCTAACTACCTGTCTGTCTGTCTATCTATCTATCTATCTATCTATCTATCTATCTATCTATCTATCTATCTATTTATCTATCTACATATTGACATATCTATCTATGCTACATAGATGTCCCCAAAGATATTCTAAAATTACTAAGTCCATCCTAGCAAGTGAGCAAGGAAGTGGCTATAGAATTCATCAAAATAAAGGGTAGAATCAAACTGAATATGAAGGCAAGAAGGCAAGGAGAACTTGTGATAGGCATTAAGAGAGATTCCAAAAGCAGTTCTTAAAACATAATCAGGGCTAATTATTTCTGAAGGTTTTCAGTTATGCAGTTTGATCTTGATGAATGATTACCCAAAAATATTTGCTAAAAATGGTCAGGGGTTATAAACTTTCTGCAATGAGATCTGCCTCTAAGTCTTTCACTTCTTCAGGGAATTGAGAATTCATCAATATGTTCCCTTATAAAGATGAGACTCTCTGGATTTGTAGAGAGCTGAAAATGCACCTAATAGAATAATGAGAGGAATCTTCATAGAGTGAAATAGATGGCTGTCATTGGAGTTAGGAAGATATCAGTATGGATTCTGGCTAAAACACAGTAGCTGTGTCACCCTGGGGAAGTTCCCTGACCTCTCATCCTACATTTCCTTACTTGTAAAATGAGGATAATGAGGATAATAATGCAATCTAAATACAGGAAAATAGTATGGTAGAAACTAGGTACAGACTTACAGCTAACACCATATACCAAGACAAAGTCAAAATGAATATATGATTTGGAAATAAAGGGTAAAACCACAAACTAATTAGAGGAGCCTGGAAGAGTTTACCTCTCAGATATATGGCTAAGGGAAGAATTTATGTCTAAACCAGAAAGAGAACATTATGAGATACAAAGTAGATAACTTTAACTACATTAAATTAAAGAGATTTTACACAAACAAAACCAATGCAAGTAAGATTAGAAAGTAAGAAAAAAATGAAAAAAAATATTTAGAGTGTAATAGTTAAAAAGGTCTCCAAATTGTAAAAATTAAAATTAAATTATGAGACTGCTAGTAGCCTTATTGCATCAAAATAGTGATAGTAAAGAGAGAGAAATGTAAAAAAGAGGTAGGGAGCAGTTTAGCTAAATAACCTAATTGATTCTGATGGAATGAAGTTCACCCACTTCTCCTTGATAAAAATCAAGGCTAACTTATCTTCAGATCTGTCTATTAACCCAATTCTAACTTTCTACCCTAAAACTAAAATATATACATATACATGTGTGTGTGTGTGTATATGTGTGTGTGTGTATATATATATGTATATATATATAC
>NW_025362789.1:0-6909 GCF_016433145.1 Gracilinanus agilis
ATATATATTCAACTATTTCTTTAAGATTTTCAGATTTTTGACATATATTTGGGCAAAATAATTCTTAATAATAGCTTTAATTACTGCTTAATGGGTTTTGATTTAACATTTTCTTTTTTTATATTCATAATTTGTTTTTTTCTTCCCTTTTTACAATCAAATTAGCCAATAGTTTATCTTTTTTTTTTAAATAAAACTACGTCTTCTCTTTGTTTAATTTGTTAGTCCAATGGTCTTTTTTAAATTTATTTCTCCTTTAATTTTAAAGATTTCCTAATTTTTGTTTAATTGTGTATTTTTAACTGTTTCTAGGATTGTTTTATTTGCATGATCAATTTATTGATTTTTTTTCTATTTTATTGATGTAAACATTTAGAGATATAAATTTCTTCCTAAGCATAACTTTGGTTGTATCTCATAAATTTTGATTTGCAGTTTCCTTGTTGTCTTTTGCTTTAATTAAATTATTGATTATTGATAATTTAATTAAATTATTGAGTTTTTGACCCATTCATTCTTTAGAATAAGATTAGTTTCCATTTATTTTTTAAACTTTCTGCTTCCCTTTGTCGAATATAATTTTTATTGCATTACAGTTTGGAAAAGATGCATTTAATAATTAGCCTTTCTATATTTGGTTATGAGGGTTTTGTCCTCTATTATATGATTACTTTTTGTGAAAATGTCATGAAATGCTGAGCAAAAAAGATAGTTTCCTATCTATTCCCATTCAGTTTTCTCCCAAGGTCTATTATATCTCACTTTTTTAAAGTTGTCTTTATATCCTTAACTCATTTCTTATTTATTTTTGTACATGTATATATATATATATATATATATGTGTGTGTGTGTGTGCATGTGTGTGCACACATATATCAACACATGTATGTATGCACATATATTTTGGATTAGATTTGCACATGCATATATAAATAATAAATTCATATATATGAATTATACATGCATTTGCATATATATGTGTATATGTATTATCCATACATTACATACAAACAAAAATCATATACACTTCTGATAAGGAAAGGTTGAAGTCTCCTAATAGTAAAATTTTACTATTTCTACCTTTAACTTATATAACTTTCCCTTTAGCAATTTGAATGCTATGCAATTTGGTGCATATATATATTTATAATTGATGTTTCATTGCCTATGCTGTCTTTTATCAAGATGTAATTTCTTTCCTTATCTCTTTTCATTAAATCAAATTTTATTTTTTGTCTGATATCATGATTGCTATCCCTGCTTTTTTTTTTAATTTAAACTTTGGCTGAAGCATAATACATTCTACTCCTGCCTCTTACTTTATTTTATATATGTCTCTCTGTTTTAAATGTATTTCTTATGGAAAGCAGAATATGAAATTTTGATTTTACATCTACTCTGCTATCTTTTCCATTTTACGAGTGAGTAAATCTCATTTACATTCACAATTATGATTACTAATTTTTTTCCTCCCTTTTATTTCCCTCACTCTCATTTCAGGCTTTCATGGTTCAAAATATTTTGCTTCTAACTACCTCCAATCACAGTTCTCTCTTTTTTATCCATCCCACCTCCCCTTATTCTCCTTTCCCTCCTATTTTCCTTAATTAATTCATCCATTTATTTATTTATTTGTTAGTTTATTTATTTTTTAGAAAAATTTTCCCATAAATTGAATGTAGGAGTTGAGCTAATTCAGATGAGAATCATTCCCTGCCACCTCCCATCTTCTCCTCCACTGTATTGATTCTGAGGTACCATTTCATGAAAGATAACTTATTCCCTTCTATCTTTCCTTTTCTATGTCTCTCCATGTATTCTTCTTTCCCATTCCTTGATTCTTTTTTTTGTTTGCTTGTTTATGAACCTATCCTATTCTATTTACTCTTTTTTTCTGAGAATATGCTTTATTACTGTCCTAATAGTAATAAATTTCTTAAGTACTTATGTATTTTGATTAATATAAATACCCTTACATGACTCAAGAATCATATATATCTGAGGTATTTTAATTACCTACCCATGTACAAATAAATTCAATTCACCTTTATTTAAACTCTTAAGTTTTCATTTTTTCTGTTTATCAAGTGTTACATCTGGTCATTAAATTTTATTTTCAGTTGTTTATTTGTTTTGTTTTTATTTGTTTTGTTTTTTTGAGGAATCCTTAGAAGACTTCCATTTCATTAAATGCCACTTTTTCCTTGAAGGGTTTTCCTGGGCATACATTCTTGCGTGTAAGCCTACATCCTTTGCCTTTCAGAATATCACATTCCATGCCTTTCAGTCTTTTAATATAGAAACTGCCAGATCTTATGTAATTCTGACTGTGGTTCCTTTACATTTAAATTGTTTCTTTCTGTCTGCTTGCAATACTTTTAACATGGTCTGAGGGTTTTAGAATTTTATTAAAATAGTTTTGTGTTTCTTTTAGGAAATGATCAAATTTAAAAAAAAATTCTGTTTTTCCCTCCTATTTGTGGATGTCAGGGCAAGTTTCTCTAATGATTTCTTATAATAGAGTCCAGGCTCTATTTTGGATCATAGACTTTGGGCATTTTCTTCCTTTAGTTTTTGCATTTCCTTTTCCATTTGTCCAATTCTAGTCTTTAGGAAATTGTTTTCTTCAATTTTTGTCCTCCATTTTCAGTTGGATCTTTCTAGTTTCCAAATTGTTGAATTTTTTTACCTTTTTAAAAAAATTGATTTTTAATCTCTTCAAGTTCTCTATCACTAAAGTAACTTCTAAGGTTGGGTTTTTTTCTTTTACTTTTGTTCATTTTTTTCTAATTTTTTTCCTCCTTGGCACTTTGTCTATACATTGGGATTCACCTCTGTCATTATGGGGGAGGAAGCACTGTTTCTAGCTTATAGTGTTGCTTTCTCTCATACTTGGTGTAGACCCAGCTATCTTTGGGTTTCTCAGTGGACACTTCCAGGGGTTAGACACCCTGGCTTCTAGTGGGGTGGCCTGCAGCACTTTTTCCAGCTAGATTCAGCTCCCACTGTTTTCAGTTTGTCAATCTGGCAGCTTCTAAGGCTCTTCCCTGATATATGTTTCCTGGCATTAAACTCTTCCCCCAACCTTTTGCTAGATTCAGGCCACATATAGGACTTCTCTGGGCTCTGATGTTTCCTTAAGTGGGGCTTTTATAGATCTGGTATTGGGCTGCTCCCAGTCTGCTTTTTAGTTGCCTCAGACCACTTGGCAGTGAGTAGGTAATCTGCTCTGCTGACTGACTTTTTGCCTTAGGCCATTTAGAAGTGCTAGTGTTTGCTCTACAAGTTCCCCTGGATACAACAGCCACTGGGCTACTTATCCCTCTCAAAGATATCCTTTCTGCTTTTGTTTGTTTGCTTGCTTGTTTCTAGGTGCTTTGTTTTTTCTATTTTTTTGCCTGTTTGGAGGTTTTGGCATAGCTGAGATTCCATTCCTCTTCCATCTTATGTCCTAGCATTCAACCTCTCATTCATTCTTACAATAATATATCAGATAGAGGTTAATTGTGTGCATGTATATGTACATGCACATGCATGTATGTAAGTGTGCATGTCTATTTATGCATGATTAATATGTACTCAAGGAGAATTCAAGTGGAGGCTACCACAAAGGAATCCATCACCTGGATAACCTCAGTTATTTCGAGGTTCATAGAAAATAATTTCCCTGTTTTGTTTTATTTGCATAATCTGGAAATTTAGAGAGTTAAACCAGATTATTACTCTGGTTCCTTCCAGTTTTAAAAATCTGATTCTATGTCTTATTCAAACAAACTCTTTATGTTCAATTAAAGCCATTTACTTTTTCTCCAAGAGAAACCGTTCCTATTGTCCACACAAAAATTCCATTTCCTAGCGAATGCAACAGAAGAAAGAACAGTCTATAGAACTTCCTGGGAGGACTATGTGTCACTGTCTTTTTTTCCATGGCCAGAAAAAAAATTCCTGAAGGAACAGTAGACTCTAGGTTGTTATATGAAAATGAATTAAAACTGAATATCCTAAATGATATTCTAATGACCTCTGAAGCACTACTATAACTTTCTAAAACAAATCACTCAAAATATCCTTACTAATGACTGACTAGGAACATGGAGGGAATGTAAAATACTTGTTATTTGTGATTTATGATATGATTCTACTCCTTAAGAAGCATACGATTTATTTACTTTTTCTGCTTTTTTCTCTCTCCTTCCCCCCCATGTCTGTCTCTGTCTCATATACACATACACACACACATACACACACACAAATTGAAATTATTATGTAACTCTTAAATGCTAAACTAAATGTTCTTACTGTAATTTAAGAAAAATATGTCACTATGAAATGCAATAGATTGAGAAGAATTCATGGAAGAAGTTGGAACTGAGCCAGAACTCCAATTTGGCTAAGATTTAATAGGTGGATTCGAAATGAAGAGATTCTGGCTTATAGTCTCATTGAGTCAGAATCTGATCTGAGACAAATAAATGGCCTATACAGATATCTCAGTACTAAATAGATGATATGTCTCTGAATTCTTTGTATATCCTATTTTTTGATATGGTCTCTTGGAGAAAATTAGTTTGTATGTGCTGTGATATCTTTTTCATCATTTGCCTTGAGCTTCTCCAAAGAAATCCCTTATAAAAGAGAAATTATTCCCATCCTTCTTTGTCTTACATAAGGTGGCCTATTTCTTTTTCTGTTCAACTTGTCATTGGATCTGTCAAGTTGGGGTTTAGCTAGTTCATGATCTGTGACTGGTTTCTTAAAAACAATACATTAGGTGAGCCTGTTGAAATGAATAGGTGTAATTTTTTTTCCCTTCCCTTTTACTTAACTTTTGTTGCATTCATGTGATCAAAAGGAAATTTTTCTGTAGGAAATGGACCTTTTTGAAAATGTGGAATGTGTTTTCAGACTATCCTCAACACACTAGAGAGGTCTCTTTCAATAGCACTAAAAGACTTCTTATTTCTATCAAAAATGATGTCCCTTTTCCTCATGATCAGAGAGACATTTGGTTGCTTTACCTGAGTAAAAGTTAGTGAACCATTTCCTACTAAGAAGATGCATTTGGAACAGTTTTCAAATTAACAATATAGAGATAAATGCTCTTATTTTTATAGAAACTATTGTCAGAGATCTCAAAATACTAAAAAATATTAATTATTTTCCAAACCATTCCTAAGAAGTAGAATCAAAGGAGGTAAATTTATTTCCATTTTCCAAATAAGACAATTGAGTCATAGATATTAAATGGATTTATTAGATATTAATCATAAGCCGTTTCTGATTACATAACTACAAATCTGGTACAATATAAATAAATGGCCTACTACATAGCAATGAGCGATAAGGTGAAAAATAATATTAAAATGCTCAGTATAAAATGCTTATAATATATAAACAATATATATTAATGTTTTGAGCACGTATTAGTTTATAAATGGATAAGACTTGCAGCCTATGGCTGTACTTGGCATTAGCCAGGATTTAAGATTTAGATCCTCTGTTCCAAATGGAAATATAAAAAAGTGGTAGGGGACATATAGGCTGAAAGATGACACATGGAGACTGGGCTTCAAATTTGGATCTTTTGGGGTCTTGATACTTTGATTGTAATGTGAAGGAGCTTAAGAATTTATTTTACCCCTCTCCTTGACTTTTCTTAGAAAGTTAGCAGACAGGCACAAGAAAACCTTAGCTTACTTAAAAGATATCCTTAGGTTCACCAGCGTTGCTCAGCAACCAGTGCCAGTTTGATAGTACTTAACAATTTCTGCTGTCAAGAAATTAATCTTTAAATCTACATCCCTCCTCAGTGCTTTCGAGTTTATTTTCAATGGTATTCTTCACAAAAGGGAAAAATTACTTAATAGTTTTTGTAAAACAACTTGCTTGCCATCCCAGTGCCTTCTTCATCTGCCCTATATATTGTGACTATATAAATATCTCTTCGCTTAGTCATTTATTTTAAACAAGTATTTAAATGCTTAAAATACGTTAGGCAAAGGGATACAAAAACAAAATTGAAACCCTCCTGGATCTCAATAAGCATTCATTCTACCAAAAAGATACAACATTGATACAGACATAGTAAATAATTAGTTGATAGTTGAACTAATTATGGGATGGAGCTGATGTAAATTTCTATAAGCTCAGTGATGATTCTCAGTTGATTGGAGACAGGAAGTAGGCCCAAAAGGTAAGTGTAACCTGTTGGTGTTGTTATAACATAATCTGACTAAAACCAAGTCGTTATAAACAGTTTTCGATTTATTTTACTACTCAAACTCACAGGATGGGATAGTGGACCAGGGTGAGGGAGTCCCTAAATCTAATAATTTAGTTTCTCTCCCTAAATCCCACTACAATTCCTCATGGACTTTCTTCATGGAAATTGAGGCTACACTCTCTATTCTATCTCTCTACCTAAATAAAAATCTAGCTAAATCTTGACTAGCTGGCCCACTAATAACTAGAAATAGCATTCAGTTTATCAGGTAAAGATAGGAAGAGACCAGAGGCCTGAACCAAGGTGGTCAGGCTCTTCTTTATGGTAGAGTCACTGGATCTTTGTAGCTCACATATACACAGAGATTTCAGGATGGTAAAAGATGCCACAGCTCACAGGATCACAGAAGTATCTAGATGACAGGAACCTCCAAAGTTTTGTCAGAAAAAGTAAGTTACCTCCTTCTGGCTTCTACAAGATGGCCCACAGGAAGTCCGTCACTGCTCTCCTTGGTGTCCAATAATCAACAGATCACAATGGACTCTATGTGTCAAATTTTAAGCAGTTCTCCCATTCCAGAATAGGGTCCATAAGGTTCTATGTGTGTTCCCTGCTTTGCAAAGTCATGCACCAGATCTTTGCAAACACTCCTACTTGCCTCTTTCCTTCATATATATATATATATA
>NW_025362790.1:0-3504 GCF_016433145.1 Gracilinanus agilis
AGAAGGAAGGAAGGAAGGAAGGAAGGAAGGAAGGAAGGAAGGAAGGAAGGAAGGAAGGAAGGAAGGAAGGAAGAGAAAGAAAAATAGTGTGAGAGTATGGAGAGTATGTGTATGTGTGAAGGTTGGGAGATGAGTGGGGGGATGTCTTGGGTGGGGTTTTGTGACCTACACTTTCATTAGTTTGGTATAATCCTAGTATAAAATCCTCCTTTGCTAAAGATTAGCAGATCAGAAAGTCATTTGCAACTTCTAATATTAATATTATTTTAGCATGATAAGTAGAGTCAGGAACCTCAGAAACTTCTCTGCTTCCAGGTCTTTTCCTGTACATAGATGAAATTGAGAGGGGAAGCAATTTGTCCAAGTTCTCCCAGCTAGGAAGTGATAGAGATGGGATTTGATCCCAGACCTTCTGACCTCAAATCCAGGATTCTTGCCTTGAGAGGTTAAATGATGACTTGCTCAGGATCACACGGTCATTATGAGTTAAAGGTGAACTGGAACCCAAGGTCTTTCTGACTTCATGGTTGTATGGGCACCCTGAGGGACAAAAGCCAGGTACCACATATTTTATAGAGGCTCAATGAATTGAATCCAATCAAGTCAAATGAACAGGAAGTGCTGGACTTTACGGTTCCCAAATTCTCTAACTACCTGCTGACTTGCCAACTTGGTTCCACTTGTGGAATCTGGCTTGGAGGGGTCTGAGCTTTGCTCACAGGATCATTTCAGAGACACCAGTTGTTTTGGCCCCTCCATCTAGCAATGCTGATCTAGCTAAAACACAACATTTCTGACCCTGGGATTTGTGGTTTTGTTCACCGTGGGAAGGGATGGAAAAAGAAAGCCTGGAGGATGAGTGGAAAAAAGTAAATAAAACCCGTGTTGCCCTGGGCGTGCCAAGCTCGGGTTCACACATTGTCATTCTTTAGGTTACCCCAGAGGAATCCTGTGAGTCAGACTGAGGCCTGGCTGAATCACAGGATGTTAATGAAGACCATGTATCGTTCTCCATGTGGACATCTCCATGGCTTTCCTTCTGTTGACTGAGGATGCAGAGTGTCTATGCATCTTTCCTACCTGTTTGGTACACAACTTGGTTTGTAAACACCCCCAGAAATATCTTCAGTATTTCTTTCTGCCACCAGCTTTGTGACCCTAAAAAGGGAACTGAGGATGGCCAAGTATCAGTAAATATTTCTATTCCCTCTCCAATATGTCATAGAGCAGTCATGGTGAACCTATGGCATGGGTGCCAAAGACGGCATGCAGAGCACTCTCTGGGCACGTGGATGTTCTCCTCCTCTCCCCCATCCCGAGTTCATGACTAGAAAGGCCGAGGGACCCAGTTGGAGCTGCTTCCGTCCCCCTCTCCACCATGACTGGTGACATTTTTTCACATCCCCTGTCACTCTGCCCAGCAGCCCAATGGGAGTGCACAGGAGGGAAAGTGGGAGACTCACAGGTGGCAGAGCAGGAGGGGAGCGGAGAGTTCAGGCCATTCCCCCACCCCTCTCTATACTTACTGAGGACATTCCTCACTTCACCCACCCCACCGACCAGCAGCCCAATGGGAGTGCTTCCTCCCTCATGTGGGGTAACGGGGTGCTCCTAGTACTCAGTTGGTGGGGAGGGGCAAGGTATGCTATCTCTGGGGGGGGCAGGGCTCCACACTCCATCTCTAAAAGGCTCACCATCACTGTCACAGAGTATTAGACCTGAAGAGCCCTTAGAACATAAAATATAATTTCTCTAAGCTCAAAGCTGAGAAAGACCTTAGACCATAGACCTAGAGAACTTAGTGTCAACAATAGGAGGTACCTCTGAGAAAATATTAGAGCTGGAAAAATCCTTAGCCCTGTAGTTCCTAAAGTTTTTTGGTCCAGAACCCCTTTACACTCTTAAAAATTATAGAAGACAAAAAATGACTCTTGCTTAAGTAAATTATATCTACTATCAGATACTATACTAGGAAGTAAAACATCTTAATATAATTATGAAAATAGTTTTGACCTCTTGGGCCCACTGAAAAGATCTTGGTGACATTTTGGTCACCCTCAGTGACCACAAGGATCTCTGGACTACCCGTAAGAATCATAATCTTAGACCAGAAGAGTAAAAAATGCCTCCTAAGTATGTCCTAAACCAGATTAAATGCAATTGGGCAATATTTAGCTAAAGAAATAAAACTACACTAACACATAGAAAAAATTATATTTTTAAACTATTTTAAAGCTAAGTCAATATGCAAGTTCAGATCTGGAAAAGACCTTAGACCATTGACCTAGAGAAAAAGGGAGGTACCTGGGAACCCCAGGGATCCTCATGTACAGATTAGCGCCCCCCCTCCCCTGCTTCTATGTGAGTTTGGTACCATTGTCTTAGATCAGAGAATATTAGGTCTGGAAGGAACTTTTAAATCTAGAATGGCAGAATTGAGAACAGAGGATGCCAGAGTTAGAATGAACCTGTAACGGGTGGCTTTGTCTGGAACAAAGAAGACAGGACAGATGAGAAAGGTATTGAAGAGGTAGAAGTGACGGGATTTGGTCACTGATTCTTCTCTGTCCTTTATCTCCCCAAAAGGGAGGGAAGGTTTTAAGCATGGAAGACTGGCAAATGTTACCACCATCCATGCTGCTGATGTTGACACTGAACTTTAAGATTTACAAAGCATTTGACAGATATTTTCTAGTTTTACAGAGGAGGAAACCAAGTCTAAGGAAGGCAATATGAGGTAAATATTGACCTCAGAGAGGGAAGCATGTTTGAAGGGAAGAGCAGATATTTTTTTCTTCTCCCTTTTCCAGTTCCACTACCATCACCCTCATTTTCCCTTGTTCACATTAGCACTTTCCCTTCTTTGTGCCTTTGCTCACACAATATCCTGTCTCTAGAATCCTCAGATCTCCCAACTCTACTTTTGGAAATCATAGTCATTCCTTAAATCCCTCAAATTCCTCCAGAAGCATCACCTGATCCCTGGGAAAAAAATCTTCCTTCCTCTAACCTTGATGGACACTTTCTACCCTGCCTTGTACTTTCTACTGTCATAGAGTCAAAGACTGTAGTGAGTGACTTTAAAGTCAGAAAGACAGAATGCTGGTTCTGAAACTTTCTAGCTCTGTGACCCTGAGCATCATCTAACTTCTCTGACCTACAGGCAGCTCCCGATGGCTTAGCTACCAAGTCACAGAGAGGTGGTGCCAACTGCATTGTTGAGAAAGTTCTAGCAAAATCACAGATCCTTTCTATATGCTCTGAGATTCTTTTTCTTCATGATAGATCATACATGGTGTTGTATTATATGGGGCTGGCTATAGTATCCTGACTACTAGATGTAGACTCCATGAGAGAAGTCCCAAAGTCTTAGTTCTTTTGTTTTTTTTTTCCTTCCCCACCCAGTGTCTAGCATAGTGCCCTTTTTTCTTCATAATAGCTAATTAAATAATGGGAAAGGAAAGGAAAGAAGGAAGGAAGGAAGGAAGGAAGGAAGGAAGGAAG
>NW_025362791.1:0-6434 GCF_016433145.1 Gracilinanus agilis
GTAGGATAAAAAGCTAAATCTCTTAAAGGAGAAAGCAGGGAAGTATATGGCTGAATCATTGAAATGCTTTGCCTTGCCATCCATATTTCCTACCTTTCATAAAATAAGTACTTTACCATTGTAAAATTGAATCAAATCATATCCTATGTCACTTCTTGAGCCCAAATCATCATGGGTACAAATTGCAGCCTGCTTTTGCTTTCCATTGGCAACAGAATCCACCAAGAACTGTGAAGAGTTCAACTAGTTCGTTACAGAAATAACATGGAGTAGCACTTAGCAAGGTGAGCTTGGAATCAGGAAGCTATGGTTTCAAAAATCTGTAAGACCCAGGGAAAGTCATTTCCCCTATTTAGCCCTCACTTTCATCATCTATAAAATGGGAGGGTTGGATTTGAGCTCCTCTACATTTCTTTCTAGATCTAGCTCTAGATCTATGATGCCATAATCCTCTTGATTTCACCAGGCAAGAACTATTCTGCTTCTGCTACTTAATTCTTTCACATAGCAAAAGAACAAAGGTTTTCTAGGAGGATTATAAAAGGAAGTCCCTTTCTTCAATGATACAGTCAACTCTTTTTCCCAAGTAAAGCATATAAATGATCAGAGGTAGAATGTAGCATAAATGAAAATACATACATCAGAGCCTTGATGCCATTATCTTTTCCAGCAGGAATAGAGGAAACCAATCAAAAAGCGTACTTCTGACTTACCTCCCTCCCATGGCTCTGCAGGGTGATCTTTGCTTCTGTACAGCATCTGGAGAGCTGCACATGTGATCCTATTGTTTTATCTTTGCACTTTATCCACAGCTGAGTCCTCAGTGATTTTTCAGCAGAATTGTAAATGTCAGGAGGGTTTTGCACTATTGACACTTTATTCCAACATTGTTTGTTATGCTGGCCTCTGGATGTGTATCATTGGCAAAAAGAGGCCATCATGGCATTTTACCTTGAGAAAACTACTCTCCTGATTTTCACTTAGACCAAGTGAGAGATCCAAAGGGCCATCAGAGACTGGGTCTCCTCTATATCTGGCAGGGTAACAATTAAAGAACCATATTCTCTATGGGTTTTCAACAAGCATTAATCATAGTCCGTGCTTCATTAGTTAGACCATTTGGTTTGTGTATTGCACCAATGTCTCTATAGTCTTTGCTTGGCTTTAAACCTTGGAGAAGTTACACTGTTAATCATCATTAGGAGTAGACCAAAGACAAACCCTGAATCAATGATACCTCTTGTTAGCAGCAGTGACTTGGGTACTAGGGAGATTAGCACAGGGAAAAGGGTAAAGAGGTCAAGACAAAATTGAAATTGTTGTCTCGAATGTAACTGGAGGCATATTAGTCCATTTCAAGTGTCCATCACCTCTCAATTCCATTTTTCCATGAACAAAATAAAAATAGCTAGTACTTATTCCACTTAGAAGTTTAGGATCAATCAATCAACATGTATTTATCATCCATCTATTATGTTTCAAGCAATGTGTGCTATAGAAGTCATTGGAGATATATAGAGAAAATAGTCCCTACCCTCCTCATTTTTTTAGGAGGAGAGTACTTTTTTAAATAGGAGAAACATACATACAAAATATATACCCCAAAACACGAGTTTAATTTGAATGAAAGGCACTAATATTTAGACGGTGAAAAGATGGACTCATATTTGAACTGATATTTGAAGGAAATTAGAGGAGAATAGTTTTAGAGAGGAAATGTACCTCAGAGGTCTCATCCCCTAACTTACAGATGAGGAAATGGAGAAAAGAGAAATGACTTGACCAACATCACATGATCAAAAGGGGATAGAAAATTTGCATCCATATCCTCTGGGTTCCAATCAATGAAGCCTTACTCTGCCATTTACTAAATCTATGACCTGGGACCAATTTTTTATTGTCTCTATACTTAGCTCCAGGCCCATATCATGAACATCCTTTGAATTTTATGAACTGGATATCTCTACAATAAATCTCAAAGACAATATGCCCAAAAAAGAATTCATAATTTTTCTCCAAAGCTATCCCCTCTCCATAATTTTGAATGATCATAGATGGCACAACGAGAATCTGAATTTTTCCAGTTTTAAAATCTCATGAATCCAGTCTTACTCACTAGCACCCATCTAATATATCCAATCTGTTGCCAAGTCTTATTGTTTCTATTTCCACAATATCCTTCCTATTTAATATCTTTTTTCCACCTAGATAGTCACTACCCTATTAAAAGGTCAAATCAGTTTCTATCAGCCTAGGTACTTTCCCTCACTAAAGTCTCTCCCTGTACTAATCCATCCTTTACTCAGTAGCCAGTGATTTCTGCCCCTAAAATATGTCTCAAACAAAATTAAAATTGGACTTGGGTACTAGGGAAATTAGCACAGAGAAAAAGGAAGAGAGGTAAAATTGGAGAAAAAAACAGAAAATTGGAAAGGGAATAAGTTTCTCTGATAAATGTCTCATTTCTAAGATATGTAGGCAACTGAGTCAATTTTGTAATGAAAAAAAATCTCAATTGATAAAGAGTCAAAGGATATGAAAAAATAGCTTTCAATGAAAGAAATCTAAGGTATCAGTTTTGTTGTTATTTAGTCATTTAGTCATGTCTGACTCTTCAGGGTTTCATGGATTTTCTTGGACAAGATACTGGAGTAACATATTTCCTTCTCTAGTGTTTCCCCATTTCACAGATGAGGAACTGAGGCAAATAGAGAGTAAGTCATTTGTCTTGAATCACACAGTTAAAAAGTGTCTGAGGCAGAATTTGAACACAGATCTTGATTCCAGGTACAGCATTTGCCTACTGTACAAAAGTTTAGTTGCACAAAAGTCAAATGAAAATGTTCTAAATTAGGAATAGTTTGAGAAATACAAATTAAAATAATGCTGATATACCTGCTCATATCCGTAAGATTGAAAAAGCTGTCAAAAATGAAAATTCAAGATTTGTTGTGGGGAAATAAGTAGTTAAACAGACTCTTGGTGGATCTATGAATTAAGTCAGCCATTCTGGAAATTAATTTGAAAGGCCAAGTTTTAACATTAACTATATTAATAAAAAAAGACCATTAAGCCAGGTGTACCCTTTTACCTAGTGACATTACAACTAGTTCTATACCCTAGAGATCAAAGAAAGAGGAAAACAAACCATACTTGCAAAATATTTATAGTAGCTCTTTTTGCATTGCGAAAGAATTAGAAACCAAGGGGATTTGCGTCAATTGGATAATTGGCTAAACAAATGATATTATATTAATACATTAGCATACTACTGTGCTGTATAAAATAATAAAGGGATGGTTTCAAAATACCTGAGAATACTTGTATGAAAGGATTCCAAGTGAAGTGAGTAGAACCAGAGCAATTTATATAGTAATATTTTATTTTAAAGGCAATCAACTTTGATAGCCTTAGTAACTGTTATCAATAAAATGACCAATCACTACTCTAAAGCACTCATAATGAACCATGCTATCCACATCCAGATAGTGAATCAATGGATTCAGAAGGCAGATTGAAGAAAATTTTATTCTTTCTCTGTTTTTCTTTATGTGTGTGTTTATGTGCATGTGTACAAATATATGAATAGATGGGTGGATGGATGGATGGATGGATAAATGGATATAAAGCAGAATTTTTTTTTGCATGATTGCATGTATGTAATGAGGATTGTATTTCTTTCCTGGGTAGAGGAAGGAGTTAAAGGAGGAGAGCATTTGGAACTAAAAATAAACTAAAATAAAATTTAATTTTTTTAAATAGGTCTAACTATGTTACTATTGTACTCAACAAATTAAAAAAATAGTGGCTCACTATTACCTCCAGGATTAAATATAAAATTTTCTGTTTGGCATTTCAGCCTCCTCACAGCATGATCCCTTCCTATCTTTTTATATATCTAACAATTGGCTTCTGTACATGCACTGTGTGAAATAGATACATTGGCCTGCATACTCTTTATTGATCATGATATTTCCCTGTCCCTAATCTGATCTTTTACGCTAATTGCTCCCCAGATCTTCTACTCTTCCCCTTTATCTCCCACCTCTTAATTTACTTGGCTTCCTTCAAGCTTCAGCATGAATCTCATCTTCACACAAAGTCTTTCCCATTCTCCTATCCACCCATTGACTCTACTAGCTGTTGGTGGCTTCCTCTCTGATAATAAGCTTCCTTATACACTGTATACATCTTACACACACCTCATTATTTGTATTGTCCCCTTGTCCCTCAGTTGAGTGAGAGGCTCTAGAGAGAGTAGAGACCAAATTTTTGCTTTTCTTTGAGTCACCAATGGCGGTCACCACAATACTGGGCACATACTAACTTCTTAAGTGCATATTGATTGACTGGCTCTGCAAACTGCTGGATCCACATATCTCTGGTGAAGGGTAAGGTTTTGACTTTTAATTAATGCCCTATTATGATCTTATAAATAACAGTTGTATTGTTTGTTAATATTGTCAGCTATAATGGCAGCTGTTTAATCTGCTTTCAAACAGATGGATTGAGATGCTTAGCTCATCTCTTAGTTCCAGTTCTCTCTCCCTTATACAAGAAAATGGGGGAAGGGAATTGGTGGGGAAGAAGAGAGAACATATTAAAAATAGAAGTACCCTCTATGTTCTAACGATGGGAATAAAACAAGAGTTTTCATTACGAGAAGATTTATGTGTTGCCTTTGCAGCTCTCATAATCAGTTGTCTCCTTGATTCCCCATCCTTTTCATGGATAAGAAAGCAGGACGAAATGGATAATGAACTTTAGAAAATATACAATCACTGAGCAAAAGAATTAACTTCTCCTAAGATAGAAAATATATAGCAGCATTAAATATGCTTAAACAACTATATTTCCTAAATTAGGATGCAAATAGAGGTGACTAAAGCATTGTTGATTTCAGGGAAATTAAATGTCTTAATCGGTAATTGGGCCATTGAAAATATTCTACATGTTTCAATTTTGGCATATGATGATATGCTTTTACAATATAAATAGGAAAAAGGAATGAAGATAACTTCAATTACATGATTTTACCAAGGACATTTGGGATTATCTAATAAACAGCCTCATTGTAAGGAAAGTGGAGGCCCAGGGAGGGCAAGAGATATCCCCAGTATTTCATAGCTTATGAAGCATCAACATATGAACTAGGGTCCATGTCTCTCTCGAATCAGAATGCAATGCAATGAATTTTGGATTTGAAGACAAAAACTTGGACTTAGATCCACAATCACATGTATGACCTAGGTAAGTCATGTAATCTTTCTTGTCTCACTTCCATCAACTGCCATCAGAAAGATTGCACTAGATGACCCAGAAATTCCCTTCCATCTTTAAATCTATGATCTCTTGACTCCCAAAATATATGCACATATATAGCCTTACATCAACATGATATGTGGGAAAGAGTGCTGGGATTTATAAAAGGAAGTCCTTTATTCTAAGCTTTGCTCTACCTCTCACTTCCATGAGTAACACTGGACAAGCTATTCAATCACTCTGGACTTCACTTAAGGCAAAAGGAGTAATTAATTACCCACAACTGCTTAAAAGAGAAAGAAAGACAAAAAGTTACTTCTCTCCAGGAGCTTTTAGTCTGATGAGGGTGCTGATGTATAAACAACTATCTTGTAAACAAGATTAATATAAAATTATTTAGAGATAATTTCAGAGCAAAGACTATGATGAAGAGGATCTGGGAAAGGCTTTCTGCAGAAGGTGTGACTTTTGCTAAAACTTAAAGGAAGTCAGGGATACTAGGACTGAGGAAGAGAGTGTCATGCACTTAAGACAACCAATGAAAATACTGAGAATCTGAAGATTTAGTGTCTTTTTCAAGGAACCACAATGAGGCTAGTGTTACTAGATCATAAAGGCAGGAAGGAACAACAGATTAGAAAGGTAAGAAGTTCACTGTCATAGAAGGAACAGATGGAGTCTGAATGCATATTGAAACATATTATTCTTTATTTACTCCATTCATTTTTCTCTAGTGTAAGCAATATATCTTTTTTTATAACATGATGTATTATTCATTATATAATAACATATTACAACCTATATTATATTACTTGCCTTTCTGGGAGGAGGGGAGAGCAGGGAGGGAAAGAGAGGACATATATTATAAAATACTAGAAAATGAATATTTAAAAAATTGGAAAAATAAAAACATTATTAAAATTAAAAAAAGAAAGGAAGGAAAAGGCCACATTAGGGAAGACTTTATAATGCAAAGAAAGTTTCATATTTGATCTTGGAGGTAACTGGGAGCCACTGGAGTTGGTTATACATATGGGCAGCATAGCCAGGCTAATGTTTGAGGATGATAATTTCATAAATCATATATCAAATAAGCAGGCCAGACTAGATAAAATCTGATATCCCTTATGTTCCTATGAACTTAGGTATATAAGGAAAAGGAAATATTTTTT
>NW_025362792.1:0-7623 GCF_016433145.1 Gracilinanus agilis
ATTCTGAGTATGAGAGACAGCCAGAAGAAATGCTTGGAGTCAAGAGATGGAATGTTAAATTCAAGGAAGAACAAAGAGGACTCAATTTCCTTGTCAGTAAAAGTAAGAGTTTGAACTAGATGAGTAACGTTCCTTCCAGTTTTAGGTGCTGGTAATTGGTCACAAACTTGTCTCTGAAATTAGAGTATGTTAGAAAGAATTTTGGACTTGGAGTCAAGAGAAATCTAAGTTTGAATATTCCTAATTTTACTGGATGACCCTGGGCAAGTCACCTCTCTTACAAAATGGAGGAGATAATATCCACTTCAAAGAGTTGTTGTGATGACCAAATGATAATGTGTACAAAACACTTTAAAAATCTTTAAGTACTATATAAATATGAGATGATAATAACATAATAGCATTGATACTATTATTAGTATAAAAACCCAGTAATAATATAATTAATTATAATACCATATGAATTAATATTTATATAAAAGCAGTACTATACTATAATATGATATAGTATGATATTTTTATTATCATTACTGTATTAACTTACAAAAGATTGAGACTCACCTGTAAATACATCTTGGTTTTCATTCTCAGCATTCATGTCATGGACCTTCTTTCCTGACAAATGATACTACTTAGAGTTCAGTTGAGGGTGATACAATTTCCCAATCATCCTGTCTAACACAACTTTTGCATTAATGAAAAGTCCTTTAAAGATGCTAGTGGAAGCATCCAAGAACCCACTTTTTGGAACTGTCCATGAATACTCATGTTATGTTAACACATCTGATGAGTATTTAGAAAAGATAAAAGGAGTAAGTAGAGATCTTTACATTCAAATAAAATAGAGCTCCCCAAAACAAGCTGTGCAGTTTAAGGAAAACAAGACACCAACACAATTACTTTGTGGAAGAAAAAAAAGGAAAATTGCTTTGTGGAAAAAAAAAAGCAGAAAAGGGTTGCAGAAAAGTGGATCTTGGGAAAACTACTTCAGCATGAATTTGAATGAAACTTAGAAACAGAAGAAATGCAAATAGGTAACTAGGTGCTACAGTGGATAAAACACTGGACTTGGAATCAGGAAGATTTGAATTCAAATCCTGCTTCACACCCTAACCATGTGATTCTGGGCAAGTCACTTAAACTTTCTGTGTCTCTATTCCTGATCTTTACAATAGGGATAATAGCAACATCTATTTTATGGAGTTGTGATGATTGAATAAATTTATTTATAATACAACACACAGATATATATGTCATTTTGCAAACCATAAAGCATATATAAATGTGAGTTATATTTGTGATGTTAGATCAAGGTCTATGGGAGAACAAAGTTAATGTCATTTGAGCACAAGTTTTGAATTATCACTTCCAGTGTCATAGATTAGTGAATTCATTAGCTGTTAATGGTGATAATGGTGACATCTCCATGGCACTTGGAAGTTTACAAAGTGTTTTTCTCATATCAGTTCAGCTGGGTAG
Source organism: Gracilinanus agilis (assembly GCF_016433145.1). Taxonomy (NCBI): domain Eukaryota; kingdom Metazoa; phylum Chordata; class Mammalia; order Didelphimorphia; family Didelphidae; genus Gracilinanus; species Gracilinanus agilis. The sequence goes on from NW_025362792.1 coordinate 1,480, forward strand.
GTGACACAAGTGTCATTGTCTCCTGTTTTCAGATTTAAAAAACAGGAACAGAGAGGCCAGTGACTTCAGAGGAGCCCAGAGCTAGCACCACAAATGTCCCTGAAAGTCATCTAGTCTACATTGGCTTCTTGGTGAAACTCTCTGGCTGTCCAACCAGATAATAAAGTCATTGGGAACTGCTTAACAAAATAAAAACAAATCCAATATCCCCAAAATAATGCTAACTTGTGATTTTTAACTTCAATATGTGGACTTCTGGAAGCTGTTTCTAACTGAGTTTGAAACCACCAAGTCCATATAATTCATTTTAGAGAGAAGAAATCTGAGACCCAGACAGTATAAGTTTCTCAGTCATACAGAGTCCAAATGAGTGATCATTAGTCCACAGATCACAGTTTTAGAGTTGAAAGAGAATCTTTGACATCATTTTGTTGAAACTTCTTATTTTAAAGATAATCAAAGTGAATCCTAGGGATGTTAAATGACTTACCCAGGTAAATAACCCAGCTTAGATTCCAGTTATGGTCCTGTTCATCTGAATTCAGCACATCTATTGTGCCACAATGACTTGCCAAGAGTCAAAAAGCCATTAAGTGTCAAACCCAGGCCTTCTAAGTGTGAACCCAGCACTCTCTCTATAATATTATCTCTTCACCCAGACAATGTTGTTTTCATCATTGTCCATGTTTCCTAAATCCAACCTAGGCAGAATGGGAGAAGATCTAAAGGAAAAAAGGAGACATGAACTTTGCACCTGGGAAAAATATGATTTAACTTAATGCCTCATGATTTATGATGACAGAGATTGCCAAGAGTTACTTTTTGGTGACTTCAACTGTGGAAATGGTAGCAACTGTGAAAACAAAAATCTGATAGATTTTGGTCTCTCTTCTCCTGGAGACTCTGGCCATGTAAAGAAACATGAAGCATGTTAAAGACATCATCTATGGTCCCTATAATTGAGTTTTGATAAATTATGATGTTTACTAGTCATGAAAACTAAAAGAGGTTTCCCCAATTCTCTATTTGTACCCACTGATTCTAAAAACTAAAAGAAAAGTTTTCCAGACACATATTTCACTTTACTAGTGTAAAAATAGTAATTTTCTTTTGAATTATTCATTAAAGTAAGAGTGAATCAAGTGCTGTTGAAATAAATGAATAATGACATCATAGTTAGTTGAGTAAACTCATCCTGGACCCTGGCCTTTTTGTACATTTACATCTGAATTTCCTGCCATCATGGATTGCCTCATGCCATGTCACAACCTTTCCCACTTAATAAAAACAAATAAATCTTCCATTGGTTCCCTATTGCCTACAGGATGAAATCCAAATTGTTTTATCCTGACATGCAAAGTTTTATGCCTTTTTTTGGGTGAACTCTCTATTTAATATTATCTCCTCTATTCTTCCATCTCAACCCTTCCTTTACTTCAAGACAGTGTGCCTATTCATTGAATTGTTTCATGAACAAGCCATGCTTATCATTAAGGCTATGTTTTTACTTCTATGATTTTCCAATTACTGCTTTCTTCTTTTTTGCCTCCTGCACTGACACCCTCAGAAACCTCTATCTTGGTACCATCCACATCCCATTGGTGAATCCCTCTTTGGAATCAACATTTTAGGAAAGGTCGCAATCATTTCACTTCAGTCATGCTTAGATACTCTTCAGAGCCACCTTGCCTCTTAACAGGTGAGCATCCTTCCTCTCCATTCTCCCCTTTCTACTTTTATTTAGTATCTTCTTCCATTCAAATGTAAGCTCCTTGAAGGTAGGGAAAGTCTTATTTGATTGCATTTGTAACTATTCTGTTGGTATAATCTGTCTGGCACAAATGAAGTACTTAATGAACATTCTTTATCTCTATCTATCTGTCTGTCTGCCTGCCTGCCTGTCTGTCTACCGGCCTGCCTGTCTCGGTCTGTTGGTCTGTCTGTCTGCTTGTCTATCTGTCTAGCTATCTCCCACTGGGAATAGTCCTTGTTTTACCTTGTCTTTTTTTTTTAACCTAGTCTTCAAGTCTTCAAGATCTATCTCAAAATATGTGTCCTTTAGGATGTCTTCCCTGATTGTCTGAGACCATATTGAATTTAGCCCCTCCAATCTCCCATTGTACTAAGTATCATATTTTAAGCACTCAATCAATGAGTACTTTTGATAGAAGGTATTATGAACATTGCTTTTCATTATTATTTGTTTCATGAATGCATATCTTTTCTTCCTTACTACATTTTAAGGTCATAAAGAGTATGAATTATATGTTGTATTCCTTTGGTATCCTCAGAATGCTATGCTTAAAGTTAGGCTTTTAATAACTTTGTTGGATGGATGGATATATAGATGAGTGAATGAATGAATGAATGAAGAAATTAGTAGGATCTGGAGACCAAAAGGAAAGATCTGCTTGGTGAGGCAGGAGCAAAGGGTTTGAGCTTGATGAAGCATAAACAAGATTGAGACTATCAAGGGAATATGAACCTTTGGGGAATTTGGAATGAAGGATGAGGAAATAGGTTAGATTCAGGTCCCTGGATTTAAAAATGGAATGGCCCACTACTCTTTCTTTTTCTGTTGAATTCTTACCTATCCAGCTCAAATGTCTACTTTTGACCTTCATTTTCAGAGTTTACCCATCATTGTTTTATCCCTTCTTGGGGAATGAGGGATAGGGAAGGGAAAAAGATTTGCTATTTCATTGTAATTGAGAACTCCCAGTGAAGAAACTCTTCTTACAAATGTAAATTGGCCCCTATTCTTCAACTTAGTCTTTTAAAAAAAAAAACCCTTACCTTCCATCTTAGAATCAATACTGTGTATTGGTTCCAAGGCAGAAGAGTGGTAAGGGCTAGGCAATGGGGGCTAAATGATTTGCCCAGGATCACATAGCTAGGAAGTTCCTGAAACCAGATTTAAATCCAGTCCCTTCCATCTGTAGGCCTGACTCTCAAACCACTGAGGCACTTATTGCCCTCAAGGTTAAGTGATTTTTCTAGGTTCATAAAACTAATAAATATCAATGGTAGGACCTGAAATCAGGACTAGTGTAGTTTGGAGGCCTCCCCTCTAATCACAGTTCCACACTGCATTTATTATGTAATATTGTATATTATAGTTTTTAATCCAACTTCTTGAGTAGCAGTCAAGATGCCTCTTCCTCTTAATCAGAATCCTTAGGGCAGCTGGTTGTTTCATCCACTGGTTCTTCCCCTTTCATTCATTTAACCAAGGTTTGATATAGGTCTAGAATATTTTAGTGTTTGCTAATGAAAAAGTTTTGCTGAGGGCCTCAACCCACTAGTGGGCCCATTTTTTTCCCTTTAAATTGTCAAAATGCAGCATCTGTGAAAAACTTATTTTCTTAGTAAACACTTTAAACATATTAGATAAAACAGTAAAAAGGAGGCACAGACATATATATCAGAAATATTAAACATCTCTTTCCCCCCACATCCTTTCATATAATTTTTATGAGGTATAATTGTACTTTCAATAGCTCCCATTGCTCACAGGGAAATAAATGCAACGTTTCAGTGCTTAAACAAACCTCCTTACCCAATGTGGGTACAAATATGGGCTTGACTCACTTGCAGTCCACACCACTGAGTGCCAAAATTCTCCCTTGTTATTTAATCACAGTATGAACTTGGATTGTACCTTGTTTCCTCTCCTCGGTTTCCCTCAACTCTTGACAGCACAGGCCCTCATTCATTCTACGGCTTGTGCTTGCTGCCTTTTCTGCTCTGAGAAGAGATAGTTCTTGGGTTTGGAATTTTTTGTTTGTTTTTGTTTTGCCAGGTATGGAAGTAGGCCAAGGCACAAGAGAAATCAAGGCTGTCATCCCTTTGTCCTTCACTTCGAGAATCTCTCTACTTCAGTAGTTTGTTTTTATTGTATTCAGCTTCATGGGAAAATTTTCAGACCTAATTAAGATCTCCCCCTTTTGGAAGTGTGGTCCAGGGTGGTGGGGAGAGCATTCAAGAACCTGCCACTAAGTCTAATGTAAATATCTGGGTTGGTACCACATCCTCCTACTAAGGGCAGAGGTTGGCTCTTGTCTAAACTGAGAATCTCTCTCAGTGCCTAGCATCATTTCCTCTATAACGTGGCTGCTTAAAACATTGGGTTGTTTATTGTTGAACAAAAGATTTCCAGAGGGAGGAGTAGTAGACAGTTTGTTACTTATATTCCGAACACAAATATTTGTGTCTATATTTGCCATTTATCTGTAGTTTATATCCTTTTTGTCTTTGTTGACTTGTGGCTGCATTCAAAAAGACTGGTCTATGAGTGTATTGATGTATTGATGTCATGAGAGAGGCAATGGAGGAAAGAAGAAAGAAGGAAAAGGGTGATGTTCTTTTTTTTTTGAAAATTATATTTAATTGACTAATTTAGAATATTTTCCCATGGTTACATGATTCATGTTCTTTCCCTCCCATCTACCCATTCCCTCCCACAGCCAATGTGCAATTCCACTGGGTTTTACATGTGTCATTGATCAAGACCTATTTCCATATTATTAATATTTGCTTTAGGGTGATCATTTAGAGGCTACATGCCCAACCATATCTCCATCGACCCATGTGATCAAGCAGTTGTTTTCCTTCTGTGTTTCTGCTCCCACAGTTCTTCCTCTGAATGTGGATAGCATTCTTTCTCATGACCATGACTACAAGAGAGATTCCCAAGCCCTTTGATGGGAGCCCTGGAGGCAGGGAGCTGGATGATGAAGGGTCACCTCTCTCCTTGACCCCTAGTCCCAGTGTCCAGGGCTCAATGCTGGAAATCATTGAGCGTACTAGCCAACCTATCTGGGACCTTTAGTGTGAAACAGAGATTAGGATTCTAAGAGAATATTTTTCATAAATTTTGGATTGGCTACAAATAAAAGCTTATTTTGACTAGGAAAGTAATAAAAAAAAAATGAAATCATCCAACAACAAGTCTCAAGTTGTCCCTGGGGAAGTTGTAGGAACATTTTGTTGAAAATCAAATAATGGGATATTGTGAAAAAATAAACCACAATAATTGTATCTGATACACATTCTAATGGCTCAAGTCTTAGGAGTGAGTCCTTTAATGAATAAACATGAATGGAATCCTCTCAGTTTCCTTTTCAATGTGGCCTAGTGGATATAACATACTGATAACCACTTTTTGTTGCCTGTATTAAAGAAGCTGTTTTCCCTCTGATAAGAGCCATGTGGACTTGAACTTCTACCTGCTTAAATTCCTTTGGGCTCTCCTTTTGATTTCCCTTTTTCTGCTGCATCTGAAACAAATCATTTTCAGCTAGGCGCCCAACCCATCCCCTCTGTCCCATGCAAGCTCATTTTTCAGGAGCACTGTTGCATTGAGATAATCACAATTTTTTAATTTACCAATTTCCCTGATAGCAATAATTAGCAGCAGGATCAGATTAATCTGAAATTACCTGGAATTAGTTCACAGGATGATTTTAAACAAAACATGAAATTTCAGCAAAACACAATTAGGTTTGGGATTCTTTTGAACTTGATGACTCGCATCTTCAAAAGCAAATAATGATGATGATGATAGCTAACTTTTATAGAAAACTTTAAGGACTGCAAAGTTTTATATGTGTAATGTTGCCTTTCTTTGTGTATGTGTGTGAATATTTATTTACATAACATAAATTTCATTAGATCCTCATAACAACCTACGATGTAGGTGCCATCATGATCCTATTATATAATGTTATATAACTTTTTACCTGTATACATATACATATATAACGTATAAATATGTATATATCATATATTTATTTATTTGTACATTTTACAGATGAAGAAGTAGAGTTTGAGACAGATTAAAAGACTTACTTAGGGGCAGCTAGGTGACTTAGTGGATTGAGAGATAGCTTAGAGGCAAAAGGTCCTGGGTTCAAATGTGGCTTCAGATACTTCCTAGCTGTGTCATCCCTGGGCAAGTCACTTAACCGCCATTGCCCAACCCTTACTGCTCTTCTGCCTTGGAACCAGTACTCAGAATTGATTCTAAAGTGGAGGTAAGGTTTCAAAAAACAAACACAAAAACTTACCAAGATCATACAACTGCCAAGTGCCTTAGGCAGGATTTATATTTATATGTATATTTATTTTAATATCTATATATGG
>NW_025362793.1:0-1927 GCF_016433145.1 Gracilinanus agilis
ATATATATATTTGTATCTATATTTATATATTCCTTATATATAACTCATAGATTGCATTTGCTTATAACAAGTTGCTTGCAAATATTATCGCTGTTTTAGTGAAATTCTTAATAAAAATTAATAACAATTCTATTTTCATAAAACAAGAAAACTTTTGTTAAAATATTCATTCTTCTATGACCAAAAGGTCATAAACCTGTTCATACCTTTTGACCCAGCAATACCACTACTAGATCTGTTTCTGAAAGAGATCAAAGATATGGAAAAATGACCTACATGTACAAAAATACTTATAGCAGCTCTTTTTGTGGTGGTACATTAATTCAGAGCATTCCCAGTGGGAGTTTTTACAGGGTATCTTAACTGGCCTTAAGATTCCCAAGGCTTTAGAGAGAACTTCCCTGAGGATTTAAATAGCTTCGTAGGAACTTGGGATACTGTCAAGACTACATTTCTATACCAGTTTGACACCAAGTATAATCAGAAAGTTGTTTGTCTCATAATATGTTTTTTCAAGCATGTCTTGCAGTAATGGCTCAGTAAAAGGTGGCCAATATATTAATAGGTATTGCTGAGTGCTTACTGTATGCTCAGTGCTGGGCAAAAAAACATGTGATGAGTAGAACTCCTCTGGGATACCTAACCTTGAAAAGCTGAAAAAATTTCTGGGACCATATTTCCATTCCATCTGTTTTGTGTTATATTTCATTTTCGCTCATTATTGCTGATCATAGAAGAAGTTTGTCTAATCCTCTTAGGATAGACTCTTCTCTAATGTCTTCATTCCCACAAGTAGAATTAGTTTGGTAAAAATCTGTTTTTCTGAACAGAAACTGTTTATTTGACAAATAATTTCTCTCTAATTTGCAGGGCTTTTTTTTTTTAATGAAATTTGGTTTGTTATTGCTCTGCCAAATTATGAGCCCAAACATTTACTACTGAATGATTTCAGAATATTGGACGGCAATCAAATTCCCTAATCCTTGTATATATTTCTTCATTTTTTATATAATTTTTAAAATAAAAAATTATACAAAATGTGTAGATCTCAACTATTTTAGCATTAACATATTAAATACTTACAAAAATATTGTTAAATAGATATGTTTGCAATATCTAAGAATATTTCGATCATGGAAATACATTGCAGGTTGTATTTTGTTTTGTGTCATTTATTTTTATCTATAGCTAATCCAGATGGATAACACACAGTTTTTAAAAATTCCCTAAAGTAAAGATGAAGTAGGAATTTTTTTAATTTCAACTTAATTTTATTTTTTCATAGCAAAAAAGATAGTTAAAATATTCGTTCTTAGATGCCCAAAGTGCCATAAAACTTTGCTTCCCCTTTGACCCAGAAATACCAGCACTAAGTATACATCCCAAAGAGATCAAAGATAGGGGAAAATATCCTACATATACAAAAATACTTATAACATTTTTTGTGGTGGCAAAAAATTATATAGAAAGTGAAGGGATGTCCATCCATTTGGGGAATAGCTGAACAAGTTGTGCTATATGGTTATAAAGGAACACTCTTGTGCCATAAGAAATAACAAACAGGATTATTTCAGAAAAATTTGCAAAGAATTACATGAATTGATACAAAGTAAAATGAGCAGAATCAGGAGAACATTGTATACAGTAATAGAAATACTGTATAGTGATTAACTTTGAAGGACTTAACTACTGGCAGCAATGCAAGGATCCAAGACAAACCCCAAGGGATTCATAATAAAATATGCTATCCACAGCCATAAAAGTAACTGTCAGAGTATGAATGCAGATTAAACCATGACATTTCTCACCTTATTTTCTTCATGAGATTTTCTTGCATGTGCAATATGTCTTCTTTCACAATGTGAGGACTATGGAAATTTGTATTGCATGACAAATCTGGAATGACCTGTAACAGATTGTTTATTGT
>NW_025362794.1:0-2859 GCF_016433145.1 Gracilinanus agilis
TCACATACATATATAGTACCTTGCCAAACACTACCAAGAAAACATCTGATAATCATACAGAAAAGTTGGCAACAATGTTTTAAAACACTGCCTATGGCACATATGCTAATGCTTCAATGATTGATAGGAGTCTCTCAAACCTTTTTCTATTATTACTTCCAAAGACTAGCTAGAGGAAAGATGGAAGGAAAATTTTAGTGAATTTATTTCTACATTTCACTATCTCCATCTTTCCATTTCTCTTTCTTTCTTTTTGTCACTCATCTCTTTGTCTCACTATTAATCTGTCTCCTCACTGTTTCTTGTATATCTTTTCTCTCCCCTGTGCCTCTTTTTTTCCTCTATATCTCCTTTCTCTTGATATATTTCTCCCGGTTTGTCTACCTCTTTCTGTCTCCATCTTCATATCTCTATCTGTCTCTCTCATTTGGGTGCTACAGGTCAAACATTTTTCCATCTCATTAAGACAGTGAATAAAGAATTCAGAGTAATAAATTAATATTTGATACAATTCTTTTTTGAATTCAATAGATCTATCTTTTTATAGAGTCCTATAGCCCTTCATAGTCAAAGTACCGTGTTATGATGCTAAATCATTGGAAGAGAAGTAAATGTGAAATTTCTTTTTTGGGTATCTATCCTATCCCACAACCATTCATAAATTTCTTCTTTTTTTTGCATAGACCCATACAACTATCCAAACTTATGGTACCATACTAAAGGTTTGGACTCCTCAAAAGGGAAAAATAAACAACAATTAAAGAAAACATTTAGCATTTTCAACAGACTATGCCTTTCATATTGAACCTTCACTACCTGAATTACAGCAATAATGGAGGGAAAATTCCAATATTTGCACTTCCCAATGCATAGCTACTCCAGATTTGCGGCTTATAGATGAATTATTCTTTTCTCTCCTTGAGGCTAATGCAATGTAAGAAATATTTCTCCCAGGGTGAATTATGGAGTTATTGAGTATGTGAAGTCCTGCATCTCTACTCAAGAAGCTAATGCTGAAGAATTCTGAATACTGCTCCTGAATATTTTAGTACAAAATTGCCACCCACCATATATATTATTTGGTTCCCTTCTTCATGTCACACAGTTTTTCTTTTATTCTATTTTTCTTTCTCCTTTTTAAAATGGAATAATTTTCTAACAAAATATTTTCACTATAATAGTAAATGCATTAAGCAATATGTACACACATATATACATGTACATATATATGTACACATATATGCATATACATATGAAGTTGTAATCAGGTGACATGATTTTCAATTTTAAATTAATCATTTTATAAGCAGGAATATAGGTAAAATCAGCTGCCTCAAATGAGAAGTGAAGAAATTAGACTAGAGGGTCTACAGGTTCTCTTTCAGGTCCAAATTTATTTTCCAACCTAGTTGACTATTAGCCAAGGAATCTATTATTTACATTATATTATATCAAAGATAATCTAGGTTTCTGCTTCCATATACATGGAATAGTCAGAAGAACATTGTTACCCATATTCTATGAAGATCAAACTTTAGAGTTGCTCTTTAATCTGTTTTCTTTGATCTGATTGATTTCTTCAATCTGTCGTCTATCCCATATTTTTTTTAATCCCATCTGGGGCATAAAATGGAATCTTTTTTCTCCTTGCTTGCATTTTATAGCTATTTTACATAAAGATAATTGAGTCCATAGTTACTTAATTTTTCAATATTTAAGGTTATTTTTAAAATATTTTTGTTAAATTATTGATTGTTTTGTTATTATGTGTGCTTTCTCAGCCTAAAATTGAATAGATCCTTATGAATAACACATGCAAAATTATGAAGTCAAGTAATTGTTATTTTCTTATTTTTTTAAGTAATAAGCAACTTACTTAAATCTGAATCCATTAAATTAATTAGCTATTGGATCCATTGACTAGATCCATCTTGCTACTCAGTTATAGAGAATACAAATATGTAATTTGGATAATTTACAACTAAGCTATAAATATTAATATAACTAAAAATTCTGTATTTACATTATATAGGTGAAAACATTTCTCAAATAGTAAGAGTAACAAGGAATATAAGTGATTATGCAATCTAATCCATAAATAAACAATAATACACATTCAGATATACCAGATGATTTAATAACCAAAGACTACTGAAAATGTTCAAAGGAATGGACACTATGTATTATCAGGGATAATGCAGACCATTTCATTTCAGTATCATTCTTATTACTAGAAAGTTGCTTGTTTGTTTAGCAACATTAGTCCCAGTTTTCCTTTTTTTTAATTTTAGTCTTTGTTCCTAGGTTTATCTCTGAAGTTAATAAAAATTACTTTAATACTTCTTCCATAAGATAATTTTAAAATACTTAAAAATAACTATCTCCTTTGAGTCATAATCTCCATAGGTTTTAAACAGTCTTTCACCCTTGAAATCACTTTGCATCACTTTGCAAAAAAGCCTTTTATTTACTTAGGTCTCCACATGTTAAGAAACATGCCTATCAAATATTAGTTTTTTGAGGGAAAGGATGATTTATTTTTTGTATTTCTTGGACTTAGTATAATTTTTGCACATAATAAATGTCTATTGATTGATTTGCTCTTTAACTTCATCTCTAATATGTGTTTAAATGAAAATGGCACCACCGTTTATCCTCATAGTCTAGACTTCCTTATGAGGCATTCAAGTGATCTTTGCTTATCACAAGAATATAGCTGATGTCTACTTTGAAAATAGTAACTTCTCAAAGAAATATATCTGAAATTTCAATTAATCTTTTCTCTCATCAGCAATCATCCCACAGGTGCAACTTTTTATCATATTTACATAATACTTTACACATTTCTAGAATAATCAA
>NW_025362795.1:0-3681 GCF_016433145.1 Gracilinanus agilis
TTTTATTTTTGGCTTGTAAATCATTTGGGCTATAATCATTTTAGAGACTGATTTAATTTTGTCAAAATGTCAGTAAAGATATTTTCATGGTAGATATCATTTGTCAGTCTAGACATTGGTAATCAATAAACAGTGAAGCATAGGTCTTTTGTGAATCCCTCAGAATGTAGGGACTTTTAAACAGTTCTTCCCCTCTTCCATATTAAAGCTTTATGTAGAAGCTGGTACTTGACCTACATATTGAATAAAGAGACAGACTGTAAGAGGTGGATAGAGGAAGGACTATATACCAACTATTGGGGACTGGCAGTACAAAGGTATGGAGGTAAGAGGCAGAGTACCATGTATGAGAAGAGAATATCGGCTAGTTTGACTAGACTGAAGAGTGGAAGTGATGAAATAATGTAAAATAGACCTGGAAAAAGAGGTGGGAATACTAAGTAGGTGAGTTTATTTTATTCTCAAAGCTATAGGAACCCCTGCATTTTAGTGAATAAATAAGTGATATGGTTTGACTTGATCAGAAAGAAAATCACTTTGATAACAGTGTGGAAAATTTATTGGAATGGGGAGAGATCTGGGACACAAGACCAAAATTCAAAGGGCTATTAAAATAAATTGAGTGAGGTGTCACCAGGTCCTACAGTGAGTAAAGAGAAAGGGGAATGTGAAAGAAATGTTATAGTGCTAAAAAGTGGTGAGACGTGACAATAGATTAGATAGGTTTAGGGCCATGATGGTGAACTTATGGTACGTGTGCCAAAGATGACCTCTCTTTGGCACGCGGGGCCATCCCCATGAGAATTGCTCCTTTTCCCCTCTCCACAGTGCCTCCCTGCCCCTCTGTGCTTACTTCCTGCCCTAGGCAAGAGCTCAGGCCACTCCCCTGTCTTTCTTCCTCCCATGCCTGGCCTGGGCTCTTGTCACCCTCCTCCCTCTGGAGAGGAGGCTGACACTTTGGCGCTGAGAGCTGCAAGCAGCCACACTGGGTGGAAAGGAAGGAAACAGCAGTAGAAATTCCTGCAGAATGCCTCACCCCTCATCAGACTTCCAAACCTGTAGAGGCTCTCCTGTCCCTTCCCTGGGGCTCCTCCTTTGCTTTCAAAATCAGAACCACAGCTGGCTCTGCCATCAACAGTGCTGAGCAGAGGACAACACTGCTGCTGTTGTTATTGCTGCTGCTATAGCCACTTCCATCTGGAGCAGCAGCTGGAAACATGGTGGGATGGGTGAAGATGATATGGAATGAGAAACATCAATACCCTAAAATCTTTTTTAAAAATTAAATAATTCTTAGCCCAGAAGATGAGCAGCAATGAGGAGAAAAGCACAAATATGATAGCTATGGACTATGTATTATGCTGAAATCTAACAAAATTGATTCTGACTTTGTGTAGTTAGATTTGCTTGGATTTTATCTATTTATCTTAGTAAGAAATGTATTTTGATAAAAAAAAATCTTTATGAGCGGAAAGAGCACTGAACTAGGAACAATTAGGAAACTTTTGTTCTAGTTCTGTTCTCCTGTGAACATTTACTGTGACTGATACAGGACAAATTACAGATTCCATTATCACAAGAACCTCTGTAGAGAGGTTTGTATTAAATAATCTCCAAGTTCCTTTTCAGTTCTGATTATTTTCCTCATCTTTTAAACTACTTAGATATTTTCCATACATATTTGTCTTACCAATCACAAATGTTATTACATATCCCAAAATGGTTCTCTTGTCTTCTTACAATGCTGAGTTTTCTTTTAGGTTTTAAAATCAGTTGTGAAGAAAAAAAATTCTGACTTCAAGTTTAGACAGACTTGCAGCAAGACTAGAATCATTGATAAAGCAGTTCTTGTAAGCCCAGATTTCATCTGAACACAGATAAGGTTTAGATGTTCCAAAGGTCAATTTTTTTTTTAAAAAAGAGATATTCTTATTCTAGAACCTGTTTAATCTGCCTCTCCCCCTGCCAAGTAGATTATTGGTAGGACTTGCTGACCCAGGAATCTCTTCCACCTGTCTTTTCCTAAAAAGAGCTGCCTAAAGTGGTCAACAGCATCCTGAAAAGTAGATCCTCCTCCATACAGGAGCCACTGTCTCAGGGGTAGGAGGGCAGGACTTGGTTTAGGGGACATGGCAGTACACTGTAGTGGGGAGGGTGTAGGAGGGGTACATAGTCTCTTAAAAGTTCTAAAAGGTTTGCTATCACTGGTTTAGGGAGAGAACATAGAGTATAATGCTGAAAAATATAATCCTGGGAAACTGGAATAACTGCGGTACTTTGAATAGAAATGCAAAAGTTTGGAAAAGCAATGAGTAGGTGAGAAAAGAGAGTATCATCCATTAAGATGTGCAGAATTTAAGTTGTCTCCTCCAAAATATCCATATTTAAATGTCCCAAAGCATGTAATGATATAGGCCTGAACCTCAGCCCCAAAAATCAAAACAGATAAATCAACTTGGGAGTCATTGTGATAGATGATGTTCTAGAAAAGAAATGTAAGAAGAAATAAAAAAGAACTAGAGGAAAAAATGATTCAAAGTGAACTAAGCAGAAACTAGAGAACATTATACAAAGGAAGGAAAATAGAGTATATTGCCAAACGCTGAATTACTTAACTATTATCAACAAGGCAGGGACCCTAGAAAATTCCAAGGGGTTCATTGCAAAAAAAGGATAGTCACTACCACAAATAAAAGAAAAAAACAGATGAAGTCAAAATGCAAATTCAAAGATGATTCTTCACTTTATTTCTAACATGAATTTTTCTCTAATGTAAGCAATATGTATCTTGTTTCACAAAATGAACATGGAAAAATACGTTGTATGATAAAATATACAGTCTATATCACATCATCTGTGTTCTTGGGGAGGAGGAAGGGTGGAAGTGGGATAGAAAACATGGATTGCAAAATGTCAGAAAATAATAATTTAAAATTGTATTGGTATGTAATCTGGGGGAAAATATCTTTTATAAGACAACTACGAGAGAAAAACCCAAAGAGGAAAGAGTACCCAGGAGGAGATGGTAGTAAATATGGTCAAATAATGCCAAGAACTCAAGAAGGATAAGAATTGAAAGAAGATAATCAGATTAGGCAATTAAAAACATTGCTAGCATTGGAGATAATTGCAGTTATGTGATGAGATCATAAGCTAGATCATAAAGAACTCAGTGGGAATAAGAGAAGTAGAAGTTGTAGGAATAAACACATGAAACTTATTTTAAGAGTCATTTTAGTTTCAGGAAAAAGAAGACAGAAGAATGGCAGTATAAAGACATTTATTTCTTCTTTTTTAATTTAATTTTAATTTTTTACATCAATATAATTTTAGTGATCACTTTCTGTCATTTTTCAATTCATGTTCTCTTGCTTCCTCCCATTACCTCCACTCCCCAAATGGCAGATAATATGCTATAGGTTGTACATGTGTTATCATAAAATAATACAATACATATTTTCATGGTCCTCATATTGTAAAAGAAGACACATATTGTATACACTAGAGAAAATTCATGGAGGAAATAGAGGGAAGAACAGTATGCTTCAATCTGCATTCAAAATCTGCTCAATTCACTTCACATCATTTCATATAAGTCTTTCCAAAATATTTTTGTAGTTGTTTTATTTGTTATTTCTCATAGAACAAAATGTTACTTCATAAATTGTATACTAGAACTTC
>NW_025362796.1:0-3642 GCF_016433145.1 Gracilinanus agilis
ACATTGATTTTCATCAATTTATAGTGTTCTTTACAGTTTCCATTGAAACTGTCCATTTCGCATTTCTTGTTGCATTCTTATATGCTTATATGCTTAGCCTTTCTAAAAGGACTAGATCAATTCACAATTATATCAACAGTGCATATGAGTACCTGCTTTCTCATGGTATCTTCAAAATTTATCATTTTCTTCTTTCATCATCTTTGTCAGTCTGATAGATATAAGGTAGAACCTCAAAGTTGCTTTCATTTGCATTTCTATAATCATTAGTGATTTAAAACATTTTTTCACAGGACTATTGATAGCTTGGATTTCTCCTTTTGAAAAATGGCTATTCATATCCTCTAACCTTTTATATATAGGGGAATGACTTTTAATCTTATATATTTGAATCAGTTCCTTTTATTTCTCAGATATGGGGTCTTTATGAAAGAAAATTATTGCATTTTAAATGAACTTTGAATGAGTAGATTACCAGTAGGGGAAGTTGTCATTTTCATGAAAGATAAAGGTACTCTAGGCATAGAGAAGAGCATGAGCAAAGACATGGAGGGAGATGAGAAAGCATGGTGTATATTTATAGACTGAAGAATGATTCACTTTGTTACATTTATGCATATCTAGCAATCACAGTAGATGAATTAACATCTTCATTGCTTTCCTTGGAGTCACTATATATCAACTTCAGATTTGTAAAAAACATAAACTATCTATGATCAATGGTTCCATAAATAGTGAAATTAGCCTTTTGAAAGTTAGTCAGTTAGTAAGAATTTTTAAAGTTCATACTATATTTCAGTCACTATGCTAAGTGTTTTAAATATAAATGTTAAAAGCAATCCTTGACTTCAGGGAGGTCACATTTTAATGGGGGACTACCGACAGTAAAGATAAATAGCACATCAAAATATCACAAATATGTGTCTAACCTATCTTTCAAAATAATTCCCATATTTTAATTAGCATATTCACAAAGCTTAGTTAGTGTAATAATTCTAAATTTTAAAAATGAGGTTAAATGAACTTTTGGTCCATTTTCGAACATAAAATATGTGCCTCAAAACAAAATTTGTCATCTCTTTTCTGTCATGAGTGGATATACCCTTCTCCTGCTTCTAATCATAAAAGGAAGCAACATTTGTGTCAATGATAATGCTCTTGTCTCAACAAAACTTCCTATGAAATTAAAAGCCAATCCTGAGTAATACAGTCATTGATTCAATCAGCTGCTAATTCAATTCCAGCTCTTTGAGAACTGTGGCCAGATACTATTCTCAAACAAGAGAGATATGTTCACATATGTGTTTCAGCACTTACCATGCTGTAGCACATACTAGAATGCAGTAGACACTTAATAAATAATAAATAATTAATGGAAGTGAGCTCAGGAATAGTCAGTCCAGGTGACCATCCACAGCATAGCATGCCTGGGAACTTAATGTGCAGTACTTTCAAATATCATTTTTTATAAATGCACACATTTTAATGCCAGGAAAATCTCATTCTTGTGGTACACAGGAATTTTTCTCTAGCAGTATCTATCAACTCACATGTATTATAGTGGCTCAAAACTACCAGTAAAGAATAATGCAGAATGAGAGAGCAGAAAATAATTTTCAAATAACAATTTGTTATATGGCACTTTAAAGTTTTCGAAATGTTTTAATACATTATTTCATTTGAACCTCACAATGACACTGAGTTGACTATCTCAGTTATTATTATAAGTTTCATTTTGCAGATAAAGAAATTGAAGATCAGAATGGTTTAATGACTGATGATCATGAAATAAGTGTCTGATCAGGATTCAAACCCAGGTTTTCCTGTCTAGGAACCTTGGATAAGACACATCCACATTCCTTGTGGCAGCTCAGGACATGCTCTATCCTCACCCAAGAACAAAATTTCTATTAAAAATTTCTAACAGTTTTTCTAGACTGTCAGAAATCAATTTTCGGAAGAAAAACATCATCCCATTTCCACTTTGGTTCTTTGCAGTTTACACGTTAAGATTCATATTCCTTTTGGATAAAGAGAAATATTATCAGAAATGAGATATATGTAAAGCCTTTTCCAAAACTTGAAGCACCATCTAAATGTTTTCTTTTTTTACTTGATGCAAGTAGGTAATTTAGTGAATAGAATATCAGAAATACTTGACTTAAAATCCAACCTCAAACACTTGCTAGCTGAGTGATCCAAGTCACTTAAACTCTGAGCAAGTCACTTAAATTCTGCCTCTCAGTTTCTTTTTCTGTAAAATATGGACAATAATATTTCATTTGGGTTTTTATGAGGTTAAATGGAGAGAAGATTTAACAAATCTTGAAGCAACATATTATTATTATTAATAGTGGTGGGTGATAGTTAGTCAAGGGGATTATATAATTAGTGATACATTGAATGTTTAGTCATCTAAAAGATCTACCTCCAGTGAAAGGCACTCTTAAAGTATCAGAGAAAACTTTAGTTGGACTATATAAGAAAGTATGTTTTGTTTAAGAATAAAGGGGGAAAAGCTTTCTAAACTTCCATTATGGGAAATCCCATCTGTAAGATTTTAAAAACCAACTGATCTTCTCTTTCTATGGCTCATATAATCACCATGAATAGACTCCAGATGTTTCTCTGAATTTTTCTCTTTTTCTGTTCTGTAGACTGTAAACAAACAGTCTGCCATCAAAACTAGGTGACAATTGTATTGAGGAAAGTGAAACTATAGGATTCTTGATTTCTGGGATAAACTGGTTTTATATTGATAATAACAAAAGTTAGAAATGGAAAAAAAAGATTTTCAACAGTTAAAAAGGAGTCAAGGGTAATAGAAAGAGCACTGAACTGGTTACTAGGAAATCTGATTTCTGGACTTGGCTTTATTATTAGCCAGATATGTGACTTTGAGCATATCATTTTCCCTCTCTTGGCCTCAGTTTCTTCATTTGTAAAAAATAATTTTGGAAAAATAGGTGATAGCTATGTGAGGTGATTTCTAACTCTAGCTGTCTTTTGGTTTCATCATTTGGCACTCCTTAAATCCTTGTCAGTTATGCAAAGTTCAATGCTTTTAAAAAATTGTGATAGTAACCTCTGCATAAAGGTCAATCCAAAAATGACCCCTCCTACTACTGTGACTGTTTTGAGACATCTGGATATACACCTATAACATTAACTTGGACATGGACATATATACCTGAGTTTTCAGTCTTTCAAATAAATGACAATTGTCAGTTAGCAAGAAGTGTAACTGGAGAAAACCTTTAAAAAACTCTCCTAACATTAGGAAGGGGGGAAAACCCTCACCTATACTGGGACCAGGACATGATAGCTTTATTAGAAAAAAATGAAGTACAAATGTTAGTTATGTAAACAGTTGAGTTACTGCCACTGATAAATAACCCAATAGGGATGAATTTATAATTAAGAATAGCAATATCTAACCACTTGAAACTAAGTGTGTATGAGAAATGAGTAAAGAGGAAAAATTGTTGAAAGTCAGAATCTCACTTAAGAAATATACTTGCATACCTTACCTATGATTATTCTTGAACTCAGTGATTAGCTTCTCCAGGCAGAATGACAAATGGAGAATGTTCTTCCATAAATATATCAAAAAGAAAAATTATTTTTACAACCAAAGCTTTA
>NW_025362797.1:0-3740 GCF_016433145.1 Gracilinanus agilis
CCAGGACTTTATTCATTGTGTCACATGAGTTATACATGAATTTCTTCTGTTATTATTGTTGTGGGATTTTTTTTGCTTTTGTATTTTTCTTGTTTGTTTTTATCTATAGTAGCAAAGACAATTTGTGTTCTGCCCAGGAGTATTTACTCTAGATTTGGAGCAAAATATTTCCTTCACCAATCAACTAACTACGTTGATTAATTATTCATAAAACAGTCTGTTGTTTAAGAATTGTTCAAGTTCTGCTGAAGTCATTTGAAAGTTTATAAAGAACAAAGAAAAGAAATTCAGCTAATTCAAAGCGTATTGTCTTGCAAATTGACAAATAGGCTCCCTGTCCAATTTTAGTATTATTTTGCATTTTCCATTGTCTCATAAGATTATGCTGAAGCTCTATAAATTTGTCCTATTTCTATAAAGTCCAATAATACAGCAATGATTTACAACATCAAATCAAGAGAAGCTTTTCCAATTTTTCTCCAGTTTAGAGAAATCAGTTTTCACCAAAGTTCTATTATAATGACTCATCATGGACTAATGGTAACCCTGAATTTTCTAAAGCTATTCTAGTGAAACATAAGCCTTGGCAGGTTCTCCTAGTCTGGAAGGGCTCCTGCTACAGACCCAGAAGCAACTGTAATCCAAGAGCCAATCTACCTAAGTTTGAGAAGTTCTTCTTCAGAGCTTTGGGCATTAGGAGATTTTTTTTTGGCCAAATTAAGCCAGTAAGTAATAAGTCATGTAAAAGTTTATTAAGGCATGGAGGGGTGGAAATCTGCATCAATTGAGGAAGTGGCCACCGCAATGAAATCATTGGTCTATGAAATATTACAGGACTCAATGATCCCAAGAACTAAGGCTGAGTCTAGACATGTTTTTAAATCCATCAAAGAGAATTTGCCCAGAGCCATGTTGAGTAACCTGTACATTGTTCATTTTCCCAAGGGGAGAATAAGCCAGTCTTCTCCCATTTCCCATTTATATAGGGAGAAGTAATCATTAAAAGCAAATTCTTTTGGGAATAGGAAGCAAAGAGGGTGAACACTAACAAACTCAAACCCTTAAAGTAACCAGCTAGTGCTGAAAGTTTAGTATTTTATAGAGGAAGAAACTGAAAACCCAGAGAAAGAAAAATGGTTTAGAAAAAATGATCAGAAAAGAAGGCTCACTGAACTCTAATTGAAATTGAGGCTGACTTTTAAAGAGGCCAACAGAGACTAAATGTCATAAACTCAATGGCTGATAAAGTTAGAAGGTCCCTTATAGACAACCTCATCCAACCCTCTCATTTTATAAGGGAGGAAACCAAGACCTTCTGCAGGGACATTGGCCCTTCCTGAGAATTGTCCAAATCTCCCACCATAGTGAGTGATCTAGGGAGATAACCTTCAGTCTTTCAAGGTACACCTTGACTCCAAATTTATATCCTTCCATACACCACAGGCTTTTCTTCAGAAAAACCTGAGAAGTTGGAGAAAACAAAATTTAAGGAGAAAAAAAATGTTCCCAGGATAAAGGAGTTAGTAATTGCCTCAAAAAGTCATGACCTTTCCCTTCCCTATTTAGCCTGATCTGAAGAGTCTTTTCTACTCCATCTTTTGTGGTTAATCTTTAGAGTAAAGGGTACCTCTCCCTAAACCACTGGTTCCTTGGCTACCTAGCAGCTTTTCTGTCCTTTCTCCTAAAGTGGAGCATACAGAGAGGAAGAACGTGGAAAGTCAGTGAAGCTAACCATCCAAAATTTGATCTCCTTCCCCAAACCTAGGCAGACCCAGAGCTATGTCCTATATACTCTTCTCCTCCTTTGACCAGGGAAACTCATTAGATGATCAAGCTACTCCTTTATCAGGAACTTACTCATTTCTCTGCTCTAACCATCCTGTAACTCCATTCTAACTTTACTTTTCTTCCACATTCTTTAGAACAGTATAAGTGCTATATTTAAATTTTCCTTTGTGGGGGCAAATTTCCCAATCTTGGGCAAAGGCCTTGTTACCCTGCCTTCATTCTGGTTCTAGGAAAGGAAAAGTGATTGGACTTGAAATTTCATTGGTTTAAGAAATTCCAAAATGAGAAAATTCCCTCTAGCAGCCATGGTGGCAACTTCTTATAGAGAGCTGTCTACAACACTAAGAGGTTATGTGACCTACCCAGAGTCATATAGTCAGTATGTTTAAGAGTCAGGACATGAAACTCAGGTCTTCATGTTTCCAGAGCTAGTTTTCTAAGTACTATGTCTTTCATTTCTGGAACTACTAATAATAATTTATAAATTTATATAGCACTTTAATGTTTACAAAATGACTTTACATATATTATCTCTGGTCCTCACAATAGCTCTAGAAAGCAGATTATTATTCCCATTTTACAGATGAAGAAATTGGGCTTGAGAAAGATTAAGTAATTTGCCCAGGATTTATAGTTAGCAAACATCTAAGTAGGATTTGAATTCATGTCTTTCTCACTCCAAGTCTGGAATTCACTCCATTATGCCACTAGGTGCCTCACTAGTTGACTAAATCGTAAAATTTTCAGTAGCTCACTCCTTTCTTAACCTCATATCACACTTTTATCAAGATTATTTCAGAGTTTCTGAGCAAAAAAGAGTAAAGAGACCTTAGTAGTGATCTAATTCATTCCCCTTTAATATTACAGGTGAGGAAAGATTAGAAAGATTGTGATGAGCACAGTCACTATACCTTGATAATCTTTTTTTTTCTATTTTCCTTTGAGTGTAGTAGAGAGATTTACAATATGATAGGCACTTAATTAAAATTTTTTCAAATGAAAAAGTTAGAAATTATGGCAGACAAATTAGCACTAGGATTGGCTTAGAAGCAAGATATATGGACCAATAAAAGCCACGATGAGAGGGAAGGACTGAAGTTAAGCAGGAAGATCTGCTAGAATGAATAAAGAGAAAAATGAGAAACTGAATGAAATAGTTAAAAAAGGAAAAACTAGGGCATTATAAAATAAGTGCTAAGGTTCAGTTGAGAGCTGGAGGAGAATGCTGCTTCATGGGAAATGATCTGGTTTGAATGCCTAAGAAGATAATAGATCACATCCATAAAGGAGCTGGTGTTTACAAAATGCTTTCCTTTCAGCAACTATAAGGTACGTAGTGCAAATATTCTGATCCTGGAACCTAGAAAGAAAAGAGAAACTAGGATGGAAAGTGTCAAGTTGCTGCCTGATGTGTAGTTTATCCTAAAACTTCAGGTTGTGAAATCAGGACTCCAGCCTGAAAGTAACATGTTTTCCTTTAGGAAATATGGGTGTGGAGGATGGGGAGGTAGAGGCAGAAGTGTTGAAAAAGATTCCTTAATTAGCCTGAGAGTAAAAAAGATTAGGACTTTGATGCTAAACTGGGGGGGGGGGGAAGACTTCATAACTAAACTGGGAAAAAAAAAAAAAAAAAAAAAAAAAAAAAAAAACCCAGAGCTTTCTCATATTTAATATGATAGTCGGTGCTGCCTAAAATAAATAAATAAACATTTGTTAAACAGCAACTATGAGGTGAACATTGTGCTGAGTACTGGCTCAGTATATAATTCATTGGAATTTTTGATGGGGGAAAATTAAAAGCAAAGAGGCAAAGTTGTAGTGCAAAGGAATTGGGCCTCCTTTACCAACTTTGATTTCTAGCAAGAGCAATAACAATATTGCAACCTACAAATCTTCTCTTAGAGATACTGCTCAAGTTTTAGCCACAAAGACTAACTTCAAAAACAGACTCA
>NW_025362798.1:0-1845 GCF_016433145.1 Gracilinanus agilis
TATATGCAAAACGGTATTGATATTAAAATTTTAAAATAGTATTGGTATTAAATTTAAATTTGTATTGATGTACCTATTTAATATGTTTTATTTATATTATAAAATATTGCATATAATACTATTATTTTATTTATATACAAAATGGCATTGGTATTACAATTTTAATATAAATGTTTGTATTAAAAATAAGCCCATTTGTCTTGAGTTACAAATATTTCTATCACCTGTGGTTCCGAAGCCATTAGTCATGAGGAATGCAATAAGATGGGGCACGTCATGGTGGAGAGCTTAGCTATTACCATCCCGTGGAAAGGAAGGCTCAGGGTTTCCTAGACCCTCCCCCCACACCTCAAATGAGCATCGGATGCCACATCACCTGAGCCTGGCAGGTCAGGCAGCTGGAGCAGATCCCAAAGAGCTGCCACAGGAGTATCCAGGGTAACTAACTACCAGCCAGGGCAACACTAATCATTTAACCAAGAGACTGAAAATAACACCCATAATTTACTCGAAGCCTCCAGACTTCCCTGGCACTTGGAACAGACACCACAGACTCAAAGAATCTGCCTCTATCTGCCTTTCTTCCCTTAGATTCTCTTCTCTTCTTCTTGGATGCACAGCTGCCTCCAGCCCTGAATTGGAGGGGAGATCACTTTTCTACAGATACTGCACAAGGCTTTAAAGGGAAAAAGGCAAGTACGCCAAAGCCAGGTGGAAGAAAAGGCCTTTCAGAGAGCGAGCGCTTCACATGTCAATCCTGGCAGCTTGGGATGGGCGCCCATTAAAGTCGTGCTCATTTGGACTTAATGTGGGGGTGCTGTTTTTCATCAACTTCCAGATGAGATCATTTCTCCCCCCTCCCTTCACATCTGGTGATATCTTTTTTTTAAAACTTTTAAACCCTTATTTGGTACACTTTGCCACATTTTCCTCAAACTAGCTTCTCCTAAGTGGGGGAAGGGAATAGCTACTTTGAAAGAGGCTTCAGTGTCTTATTAAAAAATTTTCCCTAAATTCTCCTTCCCATCATGCCCCCCCCACCAAGTAGAAAACAACAACAGCATCCTCACAATAAATATACACACTGCCCCACAAAACAAATTCCCAGGTTGGCCAAGTCCAGTAAGTAATACATGGCACCTTCTGGATTTGAAGTCCATCATTTCTCTGAAAGGAGGTAGGTGGTACAGATTCATCCTCAGTCCTTTGGATGTATGGTTCATCATTGCATTAAGTGGGAAGGATATCTGCCTCCAGCTTACCATGATAGGCTTATTCTACTCTCTTTATTTCACACGTTCCGTATAGGAGCTCAGCTGATATGCTTGCTTTTCTTCCATTGTGACTTTCCATTTGTCTCTGTGTTTGCCCATGTTCTTCTCCATGCCTGGAGTTCTCTTTCTCTTCACTTCCATTTTGTAGAATCTCTAGCTTCCTTGAAGGGCAGGATCAAGTGTCATTTCCTATAGGAAGTCTATCCTGGTTATCCTGATCCTCCCAGTTGCTAATGTACTCTCTGCCAAGAAATTATTTTGTATATGTTTTGCATTTAATTTTCTATATACGTACTGCTTTAATAGACTAAAAGTTCCTTGAGGCCCAAAGCTGTTTCTTAATATGCCCAGTGCCCAGGATTGTGAATAGTACTTAGTAGGTGCTTAAGAAATGCTTGTTGAAAGAATGTAGCTTCAGGGCATAGAGGGTAGCATACACATGCTACAACTCCACAACACCCACAATATGTGCTGGGCTAACATGAGTATTTACTTTATTCCTTTTATTTTCTCTCTCTTTCCTTCCTCCCTTCCTCCCTCCCTCTCTTCCTTCCTTCCTTTCTTTCTCTCT
>NW_025362799.1:0-1265 GCF_016433145.1 Gracilinanus agilis
ATATAATAAATTATTTTTATAAACTATTTGCAAGGAACTGTAAAATTTCCTCCTGGATTCTTCTTATCTTCATTGACTACTTATCTTCTTTGCTTTATTTTATTACTGCACAGCTCAAATGTCACCTTCAACAATCCTCCTCCTCTATCTGTTACAATTGACAATGTTGGAAACACTTTATACTGAAGATTTTGGCAATGTGAATCAACATCAGGGTTCCTAATGCTTTCTTAATGTCTTAGTCTTCTTTGCTGGGTCATTATCCATAGCATAACCTCTAACTCTGGTTTATCTTCAAGATTCTAAACTGCGTTTGCTTCTTTTCTTTCTTTCTTTCTTTTCTATCTTGGTGACTTTATTAACTCCCATGTATTTAATTATCTTTATTCAGGTAACTGACACACCAATGTATTGGGCCCCCTGAGCTTCAATAATTAATCTGTAATTCCCGATTGAATATTTCAAAGTGGAAGTCTTGCAGGTAAACAAACTCAGCATTTCCAACACATGGCATGTTCTCTTCCCTCTCACCTAAACCATCACTTTTCCAAATTTCCCTATTTCTGTCTAAGAAATTTGCCATTTTCCCACAATCTTCCAGGTTTATTCATTCATTTTTTTCCCAGGACTCTTCATTGTCCCTTGCCCCACAGAGCCAACCAGTTGCCAAATAGTGGCATTTCTATCTTTCTATCTCCTTCATCTATTTTTCTTTACTCATACAGCTTCTGGCTTCATTTAGACCTTCATCACCTCTCACCAAATTATGGAAATAGTATTGTAATTAGGCTTCTTGCCTTACGCCTTTCTCCTCTCCAATCCATCCTACGCATTAATGGAAAAAAGATTTTCCTTAAGGATATATCTGACTGTATCCTTCCATTCTCAATAATCTCCAGTGGCTTCTTATCACCCAAAAGATTCTATCCTGGGCTTTCTGCTCTTCTTTCTTTACACGATCTCTTGGTGACGTTATTAACTCCTATGCATTGAATTATCTTTCTATAATATAAATGCTCACTTATATAATACAAATATTCATTAATATAATAAAACATAAACTCTTTTGCTGTCTTTTAAAGTCCTTAAGAATTTATTTCTAACCTTTCTGGACTCATTGTATATTCACTTCTCCCCTCTAGCACAGTTTCACAGAATGGTGGTGTACTTGATTATCTAAGACCTTTCCTAATCTCTCCAATCACAAGTGTTTCCTCTTGAAAAAAATTATATTGTAATATATATATATATATATACATATATAT
>NW_025362800.1:0-2917 GCF_016433145.1 Gracilinanus agilis
TAGAAACAATTCAAACATTTTGTCATTTAAATGCTCTGATATTCTCCTAGGAAAACATAAGAATCTAAGATCATACATTGAGAGCTGGAAGGGAATGAAGGGGCCCTCTAGTCCAAATTCCTTATTTTGCAGGTGAATAAACTGAAAGTTTAAGTGATTTGTTCAAGGCAAAATGCAAGGTAAAGGGTAAGCAGCTAGGTGAAGTAGTAGAAAGAAAATTGAACTTGAAGTCAGGAAGACTTAAGTTCAAATCTGGCTTCAGACACTTATTAACTGTGTGACCCTGGGTAAATAAGGTAAATCTACCCTCTTTTGTAAAATAAGGATAACACCTATTTCTCAATGTTTTTGTGAGGATAAAATTATAATTTCTGCAAAGAGCTTTGCAAATAGTAAAGCAGTATGCAAATGAAATTATTATTATTATTATTATCATCATCATTATTAATTAGTGACATTAGCAGTAGTTAATCTCAAGCCCTGTTACTGAAAGTCAGTACTCTTCCTGCACTCTTTCTTTAGAAATTTTTGTTATTGGTTTTTCCTTCTTGTAATGACTTGTGATAGATAAATTAATGTACTATTAATATGCATCATCCTTAGTACCTCTCATACTGCTTTGCACACACTAAGTATTTAATTGATATTTTTGAATGAATCAATATTGAATAAATGAGGTCAAACTTATTGAATTACTCCAGGTTAGTTTAATTTCACTTACATACCTGTATGTGTTCACCTAGTTCCTCTTTGTGACAACACCATGAATTCCTAAGGTACATGAACAGGTTAATGGGGGGACAATTTGCTACCTTGAAATTGAAAAAAATTGTCCATATAAGCACCCAACTCCTACCTTTAATTTTAGTAACTTTTTGCTTTAACCTCCTGAGTTCACCAAGTCACATTTCTGAACCATCCAGCTCTCTAAGGGGAGCAGCATAGAAGCTTCAGTAAGGCTACTTCATTTGCTGGGGCTTTTAGTTATATTTCCTTTGCATCCAGCAGGTACTTTTGTCACCAGGATTCTGTTCTTAGAAAGCCCTAAGCAACAGAGTCTACATCAGATGTGAAGCACCATTCAACTATACAAGCAGCTTTAAACAATCATCCAACCAGCAGAATTGTTTTAGATAGAAATAATCTTGGAATATTGAATATAATCAATGTGAAAATTAAGTCACTATTCATTCCTCCACCCCCTTTTACAAACTTTCATTTTAAATTCGAGATTTTTGATTACTCTTGTCCTAATTGTGATTTTTCATTCCCACAGGAAATGCTAAAGGCTCTTGATAAAAGCACATTGAGTAGTCTTCAGTCAATGAAAGCACTAGTCGTTCATTTAGGCAGAAAAATACATCAGCAGAAGTCAGAGGGAGGTAACTCCATTCGATGCCCTTACCCCATTGTCTGAGTGAGAGTGTTCTGCATCCCAGAAGTACAGCACAGCTGGAAAACAGTCCCAACTGGCGTATTCAAATGAAGCCCAGAAATGGAACAGCCAGGATACAGGTCAGGCTGAAGTTTGAGAGTCAAAATTCTTATTTTTTTAAGTGATCATATAAAAACTGAGAATCTTGTTATACATAAAGGAAGGAAAATGTCATTTTTTTAAAATAATAGTTTTCTAATATATATCATAATTTTCAAAAATTATCAGAATGAATTTACTGAGTCATGCAGTAGATAGAGTGCCTGGCCTGAAGTTAGAAGATGTGTTTAAATCTGATCTCAGGCATTTACTACTTGTATGACCCTAGGAAAAGCCTGGAAGGTTGGTGCCCTTGTTACCACCATTTTACACATGAAGAAACAGGAAGAAAGAGGTTAAATAGATAGCCCAGGGTTATATAACTAGCAAGTGTCTAAGGTCAGATTTGAATGCAAGTCTTCTGGACTCCAGGGTTTATTCATTTTGCTACCTACCTGCCTCTAAGACAATTTAACCTGGAAATGAATCTAAATCCTTCATTTTACCAAGGAAGAAACTAAAGATAAAATATGGAACTATGTTCCCAATGTCCTATAGCTATTAAATGGTATAGATGGGGTTCAAAGCTAGGTTCTTTGACTCAAAAACAATAGGCTGATTCCATTACACAATGTTTCTACCTCCACTGGATTATGAAAAAAAAACAATTAGGAAACCTAGAATAATAAACTCTATGTAGTCCTGATGATGTCATGCCCTCACTTAATTCCCCTATATTGCTTTACCACATAATAATTCATAAATGCCATATCATGTAAATGTATTCCCATCATCTTCTTAAACTCATTTATAACTCGACTTAGAGTAGAATTAATAATTTTTGCAAAGGAGCTAAATAATGCTATAGGTCCCTGAACAATAGCAAGATTTCAGCCTTAAGCAAATTTAAGATAATTACAAATAGAAATGCAGGAGCTAATTGCTGTCATCTCAATTTCAACTCTCAGAAATAGGTAGTGAATTTGTTCTTTATTGTGTACAAATACACAAACATAACCAATACCTAGAAACATTAGGAATTATGGGTTGCATAATTTTCCACAAATACTATTCCTCAGGCTTTTGATTTTTTTTGTCTTCTCCAGTGACTTTCCATTTTCCTCTCTTGCAGAGATAATAGAGCACTGTATTTGGAGTTAAGAAAACCTGGACAAATTTCACCTTGGACCCTCATTGGTTGTCCAACACCTGAGAAACTTATTTAACTACCATGAACCTCAGGGTCCTTCTGTGTAAAATGAAGATAATAATACTTTTAATGTCTACCTAACATGGAGGATCAAATGAGATGTGTCATATATATGTATATTGTTCATTTTTTTAAAATCTCGAACTCCAAATTCTTTTTTCTTCCCTATAATCTTTCCCCAACCATTAAGGAGATAGGCAATATGATATCAATTATATATATATATATATATA
>NW_025362801.1:0-11523 GCF_016433145.1 Gracilinanus agilis
TTCAGGAATGTTCTCACAGGTTTCCTTTTTCTCTGGCTCTTCCTTTACTTGCTCTTCTTTCTCTTCTCTTTGCTTTTCTGAGTTGTTTTTCAATACGTTTCTCTGATTTATAGTAAACAAGTAAAGGGTGGGAGGGACAAGAGAAATTGCAACTGAAACAACTTTTGATGTGTCTAACTCCCTCAGTCTAAATTGCAGACTAATGCAGATCTGTGGGTTTGCCTATTGAGAATTAGGCAAGTGTTTACTTATTCTCCAGATAAGGATGAGGGCCTCAATGGAAGTACTTTCTGATGCCAGCTTCAAAAACAACCCTTCTTTGCCCTAAACAGGCCTTTGGAATTTATTAATCACCTACTATGTACCAGAAACCCCTGAAGTGGGACAGGGAGTCTTCTCTGAAGATTTGTACAGTCAGAGAAAGGGAGGTACACCAGAGCTAGGACTAGATCTAGTTTAGGTCAATGACTGGTACATACAGGAAAGACCAAATGGGTGAAGAACGTCTATTGCCCAAGTTTCAACATACATCTTAATGGATACTATAGAGAACTGATGTAATAGTATGTGTATCTGAGACAGACAATACAAGTGACCAGTAAGTGTAGCTCAGAGTGAAAAACAAGGAGCAGAACAAGCTGGATTATCTTGAAAAACTAGCAAAACACTTTTACTGACTGCAGACTTTCCATCACAAGAAAGACACATCTTACCATTGTTGCCATGACAATAAGGCCTGGAAAATTAATGCCTTGAAAGAATCACCCAGAATATTATACAGAAGGCATTGGAGAGGCATTTGGTATTACCGAGTTTTGATTCTATTTCTTCTCAGGCAGGATAAATGGTGCCTCTAAGAAACTCTCTGAAGATCATATTCATTATTAGGTTCCCATCTTGCTTTATAGAATATATTTTGTTCCTCATGGGATCATTCATTAGGAGTACCCCTCCATCGAAGCAAAATCTCTTTTCTTTCCTCCATTTACTTCTTTTCCCATTCAGCTGTGTGTTCTCTTTTTCCTCAGTGACTATAAGTTATTTCACTTGATTGGTAAACTCTTACTTGATTAGGGTATATCACATATTCCGCTCTGATTTTGTTCATCCCTTTCACCTTTTTTGGGCTATTATTTCATCATTTGGTCTTCCAAAAATATTCACCTACAGACAGTGGTATTAAGTTTAGTCTATGATGTTTCAAGTCTGTTTTTTCACTATCACTTCTTTTTATCCAACTCTTTTCTCCTTGTTTATTTGCAGAGAGAAATCTTTTAATCATCTCTTTGTTGTCATTTTCTAGTTGTTCCTTCATTGCTGTCTTATGTATCTGTGTCTGGGCATTTGAGAAATAAATAATTTGTTCAGACTTTGTTTTTGGTTTTGTTTTCTTGGAATGCCTCACATTCTTTTAATTGAAGGACCATCTATTTTCATTAATGGTTAAGCTCAGGTTAGTCAGTTTAGGTTACATCTTCAGCTCTTTTGACCTTTGGAACAAATTATTCCATTCCCTCCATAGTTTAACCATTATGTATCTTAGTGTTGGCAGCATTTTTTTTTGGTCCTGTAAGTAATCTGTGGCTTCTTTTGATTAGCATTTTATTTTCTGATTTCTCAAGTTCTAGACATGCTTCTTTTATTATCCCTTGCATTGTGATATTCATAGTTTTTGACTTATCTTCTTCTGAGAGATTTATAATCCTTAAATTATCTATCTAAAATTGGTCTTCAAGACAATAAGTTCTACTTTTATGATGATAATATTTCCTTTTAGTTTTAATCATTCATTTATTTATTTGTTTTTGTCATTCCAAATTGTCCTTCACTTCTGTATATTTGCTTTTCCAGTTGTTCTTTTTTTTTTTTTGCCTTCTTTTCGAGACATTACTAACATTCCTTAGAGGCAGCTAGGTGATGTAGTATTTAGAGTACTAGACTCGGAGTTAAGAACATCTGACTTCAAATTGTGCTTCAGAAACCTAGTACCACAGGTACATGTGACTATGGGAAAATCTCACCATGTTTGTCTGTCTCAGTTTCCTCATCTGTGAAATGTAGATAATAATAGCATATTCCTTGCTAGGTTATTGTATGACTAAAATGAGATATTTCTCATTTCCCTTCTATTGTTTATAACAGTGTGTGTGTGTGTGTGTGTGTGTGTGTGTGTGTGTGTGTGTGTGATTTCAAAGAACTGCAAAAAAACGACTATTGAAATGGCTGAAGAGATTCCTGGCATATAAATGTATTTGAATTGTACTATGATTGAAAAATGCATTTGACAAGTTCATAAAAACATGGGAAGACATATAAACTTATCTAGAGCTATTTAAACAGAATGACAAGAATAATTTACACAATGACTAAAATAACATAAATAGAAACAAAACAAAATTACTGAGGATCTGTATCTCTACATTGCTTCAATTGTGTTCTTTTATCATGTTGAGAATGAGTATTGAAGAAATGATAATAAATAATGGACACACCAGGGATGTTATAATAAGTCCAAATGATTGTGGGTACACACACAGTGGGTTGTAGGAGAGACTACACCAGGTTGGGAGATCAGAGGTCAGCTAAACTGCAACCTAGGGGAATATAGAGACACAGCTTCCCTCACAAACATCCATATATCCCTGGAGTATAGTAGTACCCTCTATTCCTTTATAACACTGAACACTAGCAAGAACAGGTACTATGTGGAACACTGGGTATACACAGAAGAAACAAAATCAGTCATTGCCATAAAGGAGCTTATAATAAGGAAGACAGTAAATATATAAGTTAATATAAGAAATAAGTTATAATATAATAATAAGAAATAAGTTATGTTAAAGATATTTTTAAAGATATCTCCAGAAGAGTGACAAGGTAGCCTTAGGGGGGGGGAAAGAACTAACAGCTGGAGAGTGGGCAAGAAAGCAGGGTAAACAAGTAAATCAAAGTCTTATTAATACTGTTTTGTCTTTTCCCTAAGATGTTATATCATGAGTAAGAACATATGTCTTTTAGATAAAGCCAACAGAGAATAATCAGTGTTCTCATTATTATTTTGTGTTACTCTCAGGTTATGGTAGGATTAGATCCTGGGCAGTATCATCCTCCTGAGGGGGGATTGTGAAATTATCCTAAAAGTCTGTCACATAAGATCTTTTTAAAGCATTTTTAGGAAAAGATATTGCCAATGATCTGGACCAGGAAAGCAAATCTCCTGGAATAGATACTGTAAGGACCATCATGATTCCAAATGGACTAAAAAGATGATGGCAATAGGGGATATTCACAGAAATCAAACACTACATCATAAGACTGAGTGAGCATTTCGATATCATGAACTGAACCTTGGGGGACTGAGCCCTCCTTCCACTTCTGTTCTTCTCAAATGCTGTTATTTTATCCAGATTGTAAAACTCTTATGCCAAAATGGGTATGCCTCCTAATAGCAACTTATCAATGTGCCTATCAATAATTATTTTATATGTTAAGGAATATTCAAATTATAGTTAGACTCTCCAAGAAATGCATAATATCTCTGTGCCCTTATGCACACAGGTTATATAATCTTGAAATGTATAGACATCAGCCATGGGATGATTCATTGGGGAGACTAGTATTTTAATCTCCCAAAGAATCAGAGGGAGGATTGTATGAATTTAAAATAAATCATACTCCCTTATTCTGTTTGAAAACCCATTCTTGGTTGATATTAGTCCTCTCCTTTGACTTGCTGTGCATGCATTCAATGGCAGGATGCCAGAGGTCTCGTGACTCCCTGGCTCAAGGAAAAGGCTGGCCCAGGTCCTGCATGACTTCACATGGAAGACTTGTCTCTGACCCAGACTGAGGTCAAGTCTGTCCATATACAGTATACAGAGAATTTTAATCATAACTTCATATAGCTACAATGTAGAGATGGTTCAATGTAAGAAAAACTATCAGGTTTCATTGACTGTATCAATGAAAAAACCAAGAGAAGCCATATAGTAAAGAATTGGAAACAGAGGCTAAACAAGTTGTGGTATATGATTGTAATGGAATACTATTGTGTCATAAGAAATAAACAGGAAGATTTCAGAAAAACCTGGAAAGTGTTGTATGAACTGATGCAGAGTGAAGTGAGCAGAATGGAGAGAACATTGTATACAGTAATAATGTTGTATGATGATTAACTTTGAATGACTTAACCATTATCAGCAATGCAAAGATCCAAGATAACTTCTTGATGAGACTCATGATGAGAAATGTTTTCTACCCTGATAGAAGGAAGTGATGGATTCTGAATGCAGATTAAAGCATACAATTTTCACTTTATTTCCTTTATGAGTTTCTTCTTGTATGTGCAATATGTGTCTTCCTTGACAATATGATCAATATGAAAATACATATTTTGTGATAGGAAATGTATAATGTATATCAGATTACTTGTTATCTGAGGGAAGGGGGAGAAGATGAAGGGAGGGAGAGAATTTGGATCACAAAACGTTAGAAAATAAAAGTTAAAGATTTTCTATTTAATTGAATATATATATATATATATAAAGAAATGGAACCCTCCTGCAGAAAATGGGATCCATAAGCAATCTCTTTGTTCTGAGACTCAATGTCAGCCTCATCTTGGGGGTTTTGGTCAACTTTCTCTTTTGGCCCATCGATTTCCAGAATCATTCAAGGAGTCTTTGGTATGATGAAAGTAGGAGGATCTTGTTATGGATCTTTAAAGTTAATATGGCTTGGCCTCCTTCCTTAAAGTGATCCCAGATTCCCTAGAGCCCCAGCCTCAGCCCAGGGACCCATTTCAGCTTGATCATCTCACAGATGCACTGCACAGAGCATCCCTTGGCAACATGTTGTTGTACCCACATAGTCTTGGGAAGGAAATTGAGTGAGCTTAATGTCATTGTTTTCATTTACCTTTTCCACATCTCCAAGACCCTCAGTATCAAGCAGAACTAATATAGGGTCAAGTTTTGTGAGGTGATCAACACACCACATCCAGATGCCCTTTGTGTGAGACTGAATGGTGGAACCAAGGGAGAAGCCTGCAAGAGAAGGATTAGATGTGAACACCCAGTGGAGGCGGGAAGCCCAAAGGTTGCAGCAGCCAAACTCAGAGGACCTAAAATGAGAAGATGGGAAGCTCTTCATTAGGGAAAGAATAATAACAAGGATAATGGCATTTATATAGTACATTTTACATGGGCTACCTCATTCTGTCTTCAGCGTCGAAGTTGGTGTTACTTTTATCTTTGATTCACAGAGGAGGAAACAGATTGAGAAAGATCCTGGCTGGATCACACAGCCAGGAAGTAGCTGAGGTGAGTTTCAAATTCATATCTTCCTGGTACCCAATCCTCCTTTATCCAATATCCCATTGCTAGGGACAGAGGAATGCATGCATTAAGTTCAACCAGAACAATGTGAAATTAGATTTATGGGGTAAGATTAATGGTAAAGGTGGTAAACAAGATCGACGAGACCTGTAGGCTTGCATGGAGATGTCACCTTTCTGAACACAGTCAGCCATATTCAATGCTTCAAAAGATTTAGACCAAGTTCAGAAGTCTGAGTATAGAGAATAAATAGTAGCCCAAAGGAGAGTATCATGACAGGGTTAGTAGGGCAAGGAGGCAATGGCTTCTAAAAGAACCGTGGACACATACATATCAGTTATGTGATCCTGGGCAAGTCATTACATCCCTGTGTACTTCTCTCTCCAAACCCTCAAGAAACTTTCTAAGACCTGAAAGAATAGGGAAATTACTTATTTACTTGGGAAGAGAAAGTCTCTACACTGCAGGAGTCACAGATCAGTTACAAACACAGCATGTGGCATAGTTTCTAGCCCATAGTAGGCAGTTAATGAGTGTTTTTTGACTGATTACAAGGCAATAGAAAATCAGGGGCCAATTTTTAAACTTCCATTTGGTCTCAGTCATGCCTGGTAGCAACTGTAAGCTATGGCATAATGTCCTGCAAAAGTAGGCTCCCAGAGTCCAGAGACTCCACTCACCTTCATTCTTTCCTGTCAACCTGTTCAGCAGGATTTTCCAAGACAATACAGCACAGGCCAACAATAGCTACCACCACCAGACTTGGTAGTGGAGGTTAGAATCTGTTGGGTCCATTGGTTTATCATCAGTTCTTATTTCCTCTTTTCTAACAGACATTTGGGGGTCTGCATGGACTCAGCTGATGCCATGACTCACTTGTAAATGCAGTGGAGCCACTCAGAAATCAAGATGCAGAATTTGAGCAGTCTTCAAAGGCAGCAACATAGGTGAGTGAGATGAATGATAACAGAAGAGAGGATGCTCTGAATTTGTGGAATGATTTTGAGCAACACAGAACTGGCAATGGCAAATAATAATGATATTGATAATGGCAATAATAATCATTACTTCATATTGTATATTAACAGTCGCACATGGATCTCACTAAGACTATAAATTATTGTAGATATACATTGGTACAAGGAATTTCATCCCTAGGAGATTATTAGACCAAAGAAATCTGAATTCTCTACCAAAAAAATCCCCATAATAATTGGAAGTCCCTTCACCATAGGGACTAAGAGCCTCAAATTCTGATCTCATGAGAGTATTCCAGCACTAATCTCACTAGCTGATCTAAAATGACTGAGGCTCTGGCTTCCTTCAGGCACTCTAGGTGAGGGCTCTGGGGTGGTGCAGAACTCAACTCTTATGGCAATAGTTGAGTTGCAAAGAATGTTAGAGGCTTTCCTGGGAGCCAGCAAATGAGGCCAGGAGTGGAGACCATCATCCTCCCTGTCTCTGGAGGTCACCAAGGATTCTTTCTGCCTGGTTTATAGATGTTTTCTTAGGGTTTCTGGTCCAATGTGGTTAGTTTGTGGATCTTTTCTCCTGAGAACATTCCATAGCCTGGGTCAAGTCAGCCTTCATTGTGTCAGATCTGTAGGACAGGCTGCTCTCGGTATCAACCCTGACATTATAAGATGTAGTTCCCAGTAGCTAATGTGGAAAAGTGCAAGGAGACTCTTCCCATTTGTTTTAGATTTGGAGTAGTCAGAATCTGGCCATTCTAGGCCAGCAATGGAAACAGGGGAAAGTGACAAGACATACCGTCCCTTAACATGGGACTTGTTGAGGTCTTATGGCTATAGGGTTGGACTTGGTGTCAGGAGAAGCTGGGCTCATATCCTGAGAGTTACATGTAGCTGGTGACCTCTGACTTAACAACTCTGACCCTTAGGTTCCTCATCTGTGCAATGGACACAAGAGTAATCCCTGAGTTGTTGTGGATCTCAAATGAGATAATTTCTCAAAGGCTCTTTAAAGGTCATTCAGACGCTGCTAGTCTTACTCCTTTTTCTGCTTTCCCGATTCAAATGTTTAGCTTTAAGCTCTTTATGAATTAGCTCAACTTACTCAAGAATCACTGCCTTGTCCTGGTGATAGTGAACTTCAGCTGACAAAAGGCGATTCACTAGAGAAGGAAATGGCAAACCACACCAGTATCTTTGCCAAGATAACCCCATGGACAGCTGGTCCACAGGGTCAGGTTGACAAATCAGACAGGAATGAAGGACTGAATAGCTCTTGCTCAACCAGCAATTTGTTCATGCAGAATCCAACCTTTGTTTTTGACAATTCTCCTAGCATTCTCCTAGCACCCTGCTGAAAGGGGCTGAATCCACAGAGTCCAAGGAGTATCCCTGCTGCCTGTGCCCCAAACAGTCTCCAGGAAGGTACAGGACCAGCCTCAGAGTGGTCCTTCCAACATTGTAGGTAGAGAGGATTTGCTGACACTCCCTTTGCATGTCTCCAGACTCACCCCTTCAGCCCACCTGGAGTGATCTGGGAACTCCAGCTGCTCTGCTCCTGAGCTTTATAATTCCCAGGTGATATGGACCCAGGGGCCTTTGCAAACATCATAGTTTCTGTCTTCTCCTGGCTCCAACCAATGTCTCTGCCTCTAAGATTTCTGAGTTGATAGAGGACCAAACCCTACATGCTGGAAATCCAGTTCTAGTGTGGTTTCTCCTCCACTCAGCTGAGAAATATTAATTTCATATTTATAAGGGATCTAAAGAAATGATACAGTCCCATTCCCTGCCTGAACACACATCATATATTGTCCACACTTTCCTGTAGAGAAAATGTGATTCACAGAGTTTCAAGGATCAGACAACCAGAAGAGAAGGGACCGGGAATAAAAGCTGGCTCTCCCATACTGTGGCTAAGTCCTTTTTAGAAGCTTGTCCTCCTCTGTCTTCTGAGGAATGGCACATATTCAATAGGTCTGTCAACCTCAACAATTCCACTGTCTTAAGGGTGAGGAGTTATAGAATCTCCAGAACAGAAAGCCAAGGGCCAGTGTTGGGCTTCTGAATAAGTATCTAAGGCCAGAGGAAGCTGTTTGGACTAACCATTGCTAAGCAAACGTCTTTTGTTCAAGTGGACTCCTTGTCCTTTCTCACTGAGTTTTAATCCTTAGATAAAAATTTTTTAACAGGGAAAAGATCAGGGAAGAGAAGGAAAACTTGGATATAACTCATACCTGTTTCATGAGGCTTCAGCTCAAACTGTTCAGGCGTGTTCTCCCAGGTTCTCTTTCTCTGACTCTTCCCTTATCTACTCTTCCTTCTCCTCTATTCTCTCTGTTGCTTCTCCAAATGCTTCTATTATTTATAGCAAGCAAGAAATGGGGGGTGGAGACTAGAGAAATCAAAATTAAAAGCAACTCTTGTTTATAATTCCTTAAATCTAGAATGGGAAAATAATGTAAATATTTAGGTTTGGTCTCTTGGAAATGAAGCTGTTCTAATTATTACTCAGATGTGAAGGCTTTGTCACTGCCCTTTCTAATGCCAAACTCAAACATAGCGTATATGTCATTGTAATGACCAGGACAAACAGAGCACCCAGGGCCTCACAATGCAAATTCTTTGGGTCAGTCACCAAGGTCAGTGGAATATTCTGACTGTTCATATTGTTATAAAGAGAAAGGTCCTAGGTAGATATAGGTATACAGTGATGTGAATGTTATCTATGTATTCTTTCTAGTTGTAGATGATGGAGGAACACTAACCCCTATCACCCTTGATGGTTGTTATAGTTTCCCCTTTTCTCTAACAGTTGCCCAGAGAGGACCCTGAAAGGTTAAGTGGATTGGTAACCCTTTCAGGTTCACCTGAGGTTGGATGCATTATTATAGGGCTTTGATTTGCTTTGGATCACGTTTGAAATCTAACTGTGTTGACTCCCTTCCTAAGGGTCATTATAGACAGATCACTCAGAACGGTACTTGTTAAACTCTCTTTATCTATAATCTGTAATCAGGGAAAGGATAAACAGGATAAGGAATGGGGATTGGAGATTCTGTCTATCTAATATCTATAACTAGTTGACAGTCAGGACTGGAGGCTATTGATATAGTAAAAGCTGGAGCTTTGTTCTTCATTATCCCTCTGGCCCAGCCTGGCCACAGCCAAGCCAGGGAATAGGGACAGCTGTTGATGCAGCTGTGTTGGTGATGTTATTCTGTCAGCTTTTCACTATCAGTGTTTGGTGATGCACAAGCTCTCACAGTCTTCAGGAACTATATTCAGATTCTTCCTATCCTGTTCTTCGTAGACCTCCCAGCCCAAAGAGCCCACCACCCAGAGCCCAAAGACCAAAAGACCAAAGACCCCTTCAAGTGGCTGTAAGGGGAATTTATGCTGCCAGGCCAACCGATGTTTGTCCCTGGCTCACAACATCTGGGAACAATCTATGCCTTCCAACTGCCTCTCCTGTTATTCAAGGTGGCATCCATCATTTCCCAGCATATGAACATAACAATATTAAATCTCTTTTCTGCCTTCATTTATTTCAAAGCCAGGGGTATCCATGTGAAAAAGTGGATGGAGTGCTAGGCCTAGAGTCATCTTCCTGAGTTCAAATATTGTCTCAGATTTTTATCTATGTGACCACAGACAAGTCCCTTAAGCCAATTGCCTTAGTTTCCTAATATGTAAGATGAGGTAGGAAAAGAAATGGCAAATCATTCCATTATCTTTGCCAAAAAATCCCTCCAAATGGAGTCCCAAAAGAGTTGTACACAACTGAAATGATTGAACAACAACAATGGTACCATTGTGAGGAAGATTAGATTAGTTATTACTTGTCCTCTTTGCTAGTTTCCACACCACACAAGATCCCAGGAGAAAATCAGGATGCAAGGTGTCCTTTTACTCTGAGTTCTCCCAGGGCTCACCACAGTTTGTGTTAACCCCTAATGGAGTCCTTTTCAGAGCACAAGTCCCTTCTTCCTGCTCCCTCATTCCAACCTGGAATTCCCAGCTCCAGTTCCTTCCTGCTATGTACTTAATACCTAATCAATAACTAATCTAATCTTCCTCACGACAGTTCAAGACCAAATCAATGGACAGAGATTTCTCATCTAAGAGAATTTTGGAAACCAGATAGAGAAGAGGAAAATTCCAAAGTTGGAGAGTACCTTGGGCAATTGGACATTTCAGGAATTTATTGAGGCTTGTTCAGGAGAGCCCGATGTACCTGAAGGAATATTATTATCATCTTCATGCCTAATAACATGAAAGCGGCCAGCAAAAGAAAAACTTGAAAAAATGGAAGACATTTTGAAACCAAGGCTGGCAGGGACAGGCTAGCCCGTGGATATCTATAACTTAAAAAATACCCCCTACACAGGGCTGAGAACTCAAGTCCTTGTGAGAGGGAAGGAAAATAGACCTAATTCTTTCCCTGGAACCATGGAAGGAGACTTACAAAGCCCTGGGGTGGAGGGAGAAACTGATAAAACCCAAACAGTAATCCAAGAGAAGCCATTTTCTCTTCTAGGCACAGAAACCAAACAGCAAGGGGGAAGGGCAGAATCAGACATCCAACAGAAAGTGCACATGGAGGCATCCGTTTTACTGGAAGTAGATTAATTACCAGGCAACAGTATATCTCCTAATAGAGAGGCATAAGATTCTGAAACATTACTGCAAAGAAAAAAAAAGAAAAAAATGAAAATGATCCTTTATTGAAAGAGAGATTAGATAAATTGCAAAAGTTATCTTTAATACAGCAAAGAATTCCACTTGACTTTAGCCTACATGATTATCAACCTGGAGATCAAGTCTATATCAGAAATTTCACAAGAAGATCAGTGTTAGAACCAAAATGGCATGGACCCCCTGAAATAATCTTAGTTACACCTTCTGTGTAAGGCTTGACCCTGTATTTTGCAGGAATTCCATGCAGCCATCTTCTACATTACAACCTACATCTGTAAAAATCAAGGGAAAAGATGCCTGGTATCACTATTGGCACCTAAAGTCCTCAGTGAAGTCAAGACCTCATTCAAACATTCGACCTCAAATACAAGAAACAGAACCTCATTCAAACATTCAGCCTCAAATGCAACAAACACAAGAAACAGAATCTGACATAGAAATAGAGTCTCAAAACAAAAAAATCACACTCAGAAATAAAACCTCCAACAGAAAGACACCAAGACACAGATGGAGAC
>NW_025362802.1:0-2053 GCF_016433145.1 Gracilinanus agilis
AAGGAAGGAAGGAAGGAAGGAAGGAAGGAAGGAAGGAAGGAAGGAAGCCCTGAAATGCTCTGGAGCTTGATGCTATCAGTCTAATAGCACTGGCACACAGAAGCATCTGGACAATATCACTGTCTATATGGAATCCCTCTTTGACTGAGACTCTGTGCCAGACCAGAGATTATAGATTTGGAGCTGGGAGAGACCTCAGAAGTTATCTATCCAACACATTCATTTGATACATGAGAAAATTAAAGCCTAGAAAGGTTAAGTGACTTACTCAAGGTTGTCTAGGCATAAATGGCAGGGCCGAGGTTCTCATATTTCCATGATAGTGAGGAGCACTTCAATGATTATACACTGTCTTATGTATGTCTTTTTATGTTAATAATCAGAAAGTCATTTAAGAAAATCGTCTCTCTGGTTATATTTATCACAAAATTGTTTTATCCTGTATGATTGCAGTGAATAGGAATCTATAAAGGTACATTTTTTCTATAATAGCAATCATGTGTTATTCCTGTATAAGATGAAATCACAAATACATTTCCTTAATGATCCTCTCCTTGATGATAAACATTAAAGAGTTCATAAAGTGGGAGAAACATGCTTGCCAGAAATGTCTTCTACTGTCATGGATGATGTCCTACCCAGAGTTCAAATGGGAAAAAGTACTCTCTGTATTTCACTATTGTCTACAAAAGACCCATTAGAGGGTCCATAAACTTGGATGAAGATAAAATATTTACATATTGATTTTCCTTAACTTCTCATCAAAACAGTATTTTTTAAAATTTTGATTGAAAAAAACATTCTCATGAATCTATAGGCTTTAATGGATTATGAAAGGGGTCTCTCACAGACATAAACACAAACATGCACACATGTATATGCAAAAGTTACAAACTCCTGCTATAGATGATGAAGTTTGCAGGATACTTTGGTTTGAGCATTATGCTGCCTATATCAGGCCTTTGAATATGACAAAAGACATCTTGAAATCTATAGACAATCAAAAGAGGTCAGTTTATCAATTTGCATAGGCAAAATAAAATGGATTCATAATACTAAAATTATAATGTATAGTTATAAAGGCAGTCCACTGAGTTATTCTATCAATACCTATATCTTCAACAAATATTTCATTTTGACAATGAATTAAGCCTAAAATTGATCAGAAGAAGGAAAGATCACAACATTTCACATGAGAAATTGCAGGAAAAAAAGGAAAAAAGAGATGAATGGGGTTTGGGGCTTAATAGATTAACAGTGTAAACATAATTGAAACTTGCCTAGCCTTTGCCACTCTTCTGCCTTGGTACCAGTACTTGTCACTTATTCTAAGACAGAAGATAAAGGTTATTTTTTTAATATGTTAGGCAGTAGGAATACAATACAAACATGGAAAATAGCCCTTGTCCTCAAGGAGCTTACATTCTATTATGTGTCCACCTTACATGCAAAAAAAGGTTGATTTGAGGTAGTTAAGGATACTACCAGTTGATCCTGTATGGTAAGTTTTTTGCAGAAATTGAGTTGGGCTCTCTAAGAAAGTTGTAGATGTGAAACAAAAATGCTTTCTAGGCACAACCTGAATAAAGGCTATGGGAATCCTAAGTTCTGGAATAGGGGGAAGGGAAGGGACTAATCATTTATTACACACTTGCTAAGGGTCAAGAACTGTGCTAACTGCCCAAATATTGTTTCATTTGATCCTCAAATCTTTGGATAGTGGTGCTATTATTATCACCAATTTAAAGATGAGGAAACAGGAAAGCAGCTAAGTGACTTACTCAGGGTCACACAGCTAGTAAGTGTCTGAGGATGTATTTAAACTCACTTCTTTCCAACCCTAAGCCTAGCACTCTATCCACTGTACCATCTGCTACCTCAATAACAGGTAATGAAGTGATTAGGATGAAATTTAGAGTACATGAAGAGGTGTAATATTCTGGAGAAGTCTTATATATTTCCCCCAATCCAGTGTCACCGACTGGAATTCTTGCTGTTCCCTGCACAAGACTCTTATTTCACTCATATATATATATATATATATATATATATA
>NW_025362803.1:0-1940 GCF_016433145.1 Gracilinanus agilis
TATATATATATATATATATAGTAAAAATGTTTGCATTTGAGCAAAGAAATAAAGGAATAAAACTCTTAAGTATTCGATTTTGGCCATTAGTGGATGGGCTCAAGGGTAGGGAGACTTGGGGCTCTCTTGGAACTCATGAAATCACACCATATAGGCTATTGCTAACGTGCCCCTGCCTAAAGCCAGCCCTACACTCAGATATTCTGTTGTCATTTAGCTAGCCAAGTTAAAGAAACTATAGTAATTATGAATTTAGCACTTTTTGACCAGTTAATTCTGGCCCTCCATATTCAACACTTTACATTTGATGCCAGGACTGTGGAGTCCTAGCAGGAAGATATGGGTTTAAAAAATTTTTCAGCAAAAGACCTTGAATTTCTCTGTAGAAACAACATAGGATTACATAAGATTACTTATTACCCTGAAGAAATTGACGGTACATTTTTATGAACTTGCAAAATCTTCCATCTAAACTTGAGAATTTACCATGGTAGACCACAAAAATGGAACCAAACTTCCATTTGGATTCAGCATCATCTAGAACTCTACACCCAAAGAACTTCCTTTTGGCCTTTGGTCTCATTGGACTATTCTGGGATGGGCCTTCTAGACTTTTGTCTCTACTGCTAGCGTGAAGATTGAGACCATGGTCCCAAAGAATCTGTCTAAATTGTTTTGATTTCACCCCAATAATAGAATCTCTAGACTCTTTGATCTGGTGCTTTGCCAATTTGTACCCCAAGGGTTATGGAATGGGGGGAGGGATGTATGAAGAAATGGGAAAGAGGTTTGTGTTCATTTGCTATGGAGCCAGTTCTAAGGAGACACTTAAAAACAAAGAGATCTGGATTTGTGTAAAGTTTCACTGGTTTGAACTAGAATATCAGAATGTACCATCAGTTGTCTTCAGGGTAATAAGTGATCTATAAGCCTGTGTTGATTCTACAGACAAATTCCAGGTCTTTTGCAGAGGTTTTTTTTTTTTTTTTTTTTTTTTAACTCCTTATCTTCCATCTTAAAATCAATACTGTGCATTGGTTCCAATGCAGAAGAGTAGTAAGGGCTAGGCAGTGGAGGTTAAGTGACTTGCTTAGAATTCACACAGCTAGGAAGTATCTGAGGCCAGATTTGAGCCCAGGCCTGGCTCAATTCACTGTGCCAACCAATTGTTCCTTTTTTTTTGCGGAGACTGAAAAAGAAAAGGTGATGAAAATAAAATGAAGCCCAACTGACATTGTGTGGCAATGCTATTGATTACGAGTGGTCAAGAACTTATAAGTAAAAGAAGAGAAGATTGGAGGGTTGTAACTTAATGAACATTCATTAATCGCCAACTGAGATAAAAAGACAAAAAAAGCCAAACTCTAGAGTTCATGTTCTAAAGTTTATATATATAGTGATCCCTCACCTGTTTTGGGAGTTACGTTCCAGAGGCCCCCCACAATAGGTGAAAATCCACAAAGTAGTAGCATTATACATATATATGTGTGTGTGTGTGTGTGTATATATATATACACATACATACATAAATCCTAAACATGTTAATTAATATATCTTTATAAACCCTTCCCACTCTACTATAAACCTTTTCCAAACTCTTATTAATCTGCAGTCCCTGAGCCGAGATAAGTAACACCATGATACAAAATTAGATGTGTGTGTATATATATATATATATATATTTTTTTAAACCCACATGGAGCAACATGAGAAGAAGAGAAAAATAGAAAAAATGTCTGAGATAAGAGTAAAACTCTGGTCTTTCTGATTTTAAGTCCAATATTTTAGAATGGATAGAATTTCTATAGGTCAATTTGGGATGATAAGATGGATGTAATCCCTTGTAGACAAAGGAAACAGTTTAAGTAAAAGTGCTAAAGGAAGGAAGAAAAGCTTGTATTCAGGGAAAAATAAAGGAAGCCCATATATATATATATATA
>NW_025362804.1:0-1647 GCF_016433145.1 Gracilinanus agilis
AAATAAATATGAAAGATATCAATAGAAATTATAATTTATAGAGAGAGACAGATTCTCCATGTCTCAGGTTCTAGAAGAGGATGAGAGTAAAAATAAACAAAAAAAGCCTTTAGTGTGCTGCCAAGACTTGGATAGTTCGCTCTAGATTAGAGGCAGAGAAATGCATTATCCCAGTGTTAATCTGTGTCCCACAACACTAGGTCCTCCCTTAGGATCCTTAAATATGATGGAAATATATTTTTAAAAAATGGAAATAATTAGGCTTTCTATCTGCCTCTATGAAAAGAGTCATTGTGCATGTTAAGGAGCTAACATTTATAACAGGGTTGTAGGTGATGGGATGAAAGAATTTATATAAATATAAGGTCTGAGTCCCAATCAAGAAGGAAGACCTAATTTTTTTTCTCCCCCATTTCCCATTATCCATCAATAGCTGGTGAAAAGTCTCTGTTACAGCAATTAAACCTCAGAACCCTGACCCTGAAGTTATATTGACATTCAGTGGATGGGTAGCAGAGTCACAGGGGCTGAATTCTGCTCTTCAAAGAGACATTTAAAACAAGAAGGGACCTCAGAAGTTAGAGAGTCCAAGTCATTTATTTTAGGTAGATAGTTCCACTGCCACATTCAGGGTGCTGGAAACTGCAGGATCCACCATCTTCTGTGACTCTTCACCCACTAGACATGTTTCTGAGGATTCTCCCTCAACTTAGTTCAAAATTCAACACACAGAGGAAATGTAACATAGATCATATTTACCTAAAAAGAGAAGGCAAGAGAAATAGCAACAGTTAACTCAAGCAACAAACACTCACACCACCCTTTAACCAAACAACCATGACCCTGATTCCCAGAAAACAAAGGCTTCAAGACTACTTGTTTTTACTACTTTTGGGTGCTTATCACTCTGGATGTCATAAGCTAGGACTACAAGCAAAGAATGTTTGTCTACATTCCTCATATCTTTTTGTCCCTATAAGTGAGTGAAGAGTAAAGAGATGTCACCGACCTGTCCTTCAGAAAAATGTAATTTCTGTTCTAGAATGCATATGGAAATGACCAATGTTGTTCGGTGCTTGATAAGTTCAGAATTTAAAATGGTGGGGCACAGTGAGGGAAAGAAAAGAAAAATGTGATTCCTGCCAAGCATTGGTTCTTATTATG
This sequence comes from Gracilinanus agilis, assembly GCF_016433145.1. Taxonomy (NCBI): domain Eukaryota; kingdom Metazoa; phylum Chordata; class Mammalia; order Didelphimorphia; family Didelphidae; genus Gracilinanus; species Gracilinanus agilis. Next base: position 1,165 of record NW_025362804.1, read on the forward strand.
TCATAGGAAAACTAAGTGGTCCTGTGAAGGGGCCTGGAGTCAGGAAGACCCAAGTTCAGGTATTATTATTAATTATTGTGTGACTCTGAGCAAGTCACTTAATGCAGTTTGCCTCAGTTTCTTCAACTTGTAAAATGAGCTGGAGAAGAAAATGGCAAACCTATCGAGTTCCTTTTCCAAGAAAATGGCAAATGGAGTCATGAAGAGCCAAGACAGGATTGAATGATAGAACTGTGGAACACTATAAAAAGGTGTTATTGATAGTTCTCTGGACCTGAAGGAAAGTCCCCTTCTACTGACTACACAGATAAAATGGAAAAGAGACAGATGGAAATAGAGAGGAGAGAGAGGATATATTAATCACTTACTTTGTATTAGGAATTATATTAAACAGTGGGGATGCAAATACAAATCAGCAATAAATTTCTGGCCCTCAAGAAGCTCATGTTCTGGTAGGGGTTCTGACAATATATATATATATAT
>NW_025362805.1:0-1372 GCF_016433145.1 Gracilinanus agilis
AAAGAGAGAGAAAAGAAGAAAGTAAGAAAGAAAGAAGGAAAAAAGAGAGGGAGGCAGAAAGGAAGGGAGGAAGAAAGAAAGATTGAAGAAAAGAAGGAGAAGAAAGGAAAGACAATAAAGGAAAAAAGAAAACTACTGGACCATATGACATAAACAAATCAATATAAGTTCTGCAGGAAATAATTTTTGGGAAGGAGATTGTGGAGTAATTAGATCAATAAAAATTGGTAGCAGATCTTTTTTGTTGTTGTTGTTGTTTGGTAGAGGAAGAAGTCATAAGACCTATGATCTCTTAGGTGGAGGAAACTTCCAGGCTCTCTCCCCAAAGAGACTTGATTAAGGATATATAGAGGATAAGTGACTTGTCCATTGTCACTTAACTAGCTAGTGTGAGCAGAAAGAAGTACAAACTTGAGTCTTCTTGACATCAAGACTGGAATTAAATTTCACTCATCCATTCTACATCTATTTCTTCTTTTCCTGTTAAGCACAGTGTATTCTCTGAGAGGATCCCAAATCTGAGTGAACTATTATTTAATAGCACTTAAAGATTTGATGAACCAATGAGCCTCCTGTTGTGGTTTCCAACTTGGCTTTCTCTGCTCAGTGCTGGGATGTTGGCCCTTTGACATCACCTAATAATTTCTTTCTTAGATGAAAAAAACTCCAAGGACAAGTAAAGCCTTGTTTCTCTCCACATGGGGAAAGAGAGACTTTTAAATAGCATTAGTATGTAACTTCCCAGGGTTTGGGAAGCCCTGAAGATCACCCAAATAAACACCCCGAGGAAGCTGTATACATATCCTGATAGCCTATTTATTTGTACATGTCTCTATTACACATCTGAATTACATATGAAAGACATGATCACAGGAGGACATCTCCATAGTACACCACTGCAATGTAAACTCTTCATATTTTATTCACCATGGACACCACAGGCAAGTCCTTGTTATATTTTGCCAGTCAACTATTCAGCCCTTGTTATGGGAGTATCCTCATTCCCCACCCACCTAACCTCAGTCTCAATGAGTTCTAGGGAGATTTCCCAAATAGATTTCTCTGTGACTATCAAATAAACAATAAGAAGCCCGGAATTTATATGGTTTTTTAAAGTTTAAAAGTGTCTTTATTCTTTTTCAGTCTTACAAGGACAATAGGAGATGTTTGAGTCAGTGTTTTTCCCATTTTATAAATAAAGAAAAAGTATCTCAGTAAAATGAACTGATTTTCCTGTGAGCATATTGCTTATAAAGGCCACAAGTGGGATCTCAATTCATGTCTCCCTGACTCCAAGTTCAGTATTTTATCTATTGCACCACATTACCTCTATGTAAAGAGCAAGACTCTATTCCAAATATGGGCTTTATTC
>NW_025362806.1:0-1807 GCF_016433145.1 Gracilinanus agilis
TATATATATATATATATATATATAGTGTTTCCCCCTTTCTTCACCATTCTTCCACTCCTGTCATATTTTCTTTTTCTCTTCAATAAATTTCAATCATGTTATAGATGTTTTGAATATTTGGATTGTTTTTTTCCAATTGGATCACATCCTCAGAATCCTCCTACATTACTTTGGAGACTTTAAAAATAATCTACAGAATACTACCTTTGTGGGAAACTTCAAGAGAGAATAAAGGAAGCTTCACAGAATGACAACTCTCACTTTGTAGAACTCTCAGGCAAAAAGTATGACAAGTATGGTATTGTGGTGTGATCAACTGATACAATAATCTGAAAGTGATATTTTGCTTTTCATTGTGCTTCACGAACCGTTCAGCTAACTGTCAGGATTGCGATTACAGTTATTTACGGTGATTTGGGAGCTGTAGATATTTCCTGCATCCTCGAGAATTAGCTATAGATCCTTCCTGTAGCTTTCCCAAAGTACAGTCCTAAATTTGGGATTACTCATCTCTAAGGAAGACTTTTAAAGGAGGAAGGGAAAAGATGAGGAGAGCCAAGAGGAAAAAAAGCAAGCAGGGAAATAAGTTTAGACACTGACTCTGAAAAGTTCTAGACCCTAAGGCAAATCTGATTCAGTATGGTGCTTCTGTCCCCTGTCATTCTAGTTTCTTTCAAGGTTCAACTAAAGGTTTACCTTCTTCATGATACCTTTGCCAGTTGTTAATGTCTCTCACCTCCAAATTACCCTCTTTTTCTTCCTATTGCTCTCTCCTTATTATCTATGTATGTATCTATATGTGTGCATCTATGTATGTATGCATCTATCTGTCTATCTAAATATCTGTATGTCTATCTATCTGTCTATCTTAACATATAGTAGTGACTAGAGGAACTGGCCTCAGACCTAGGAAGACACACTAGGATCTAGTTCAACCTCTGGTTCATTATGGCTGTGTCACCACGGTCATATTACTTAACACCTCAGTCCTCAAGGCGACTCTAAGGCTGTAAATTGCAAAAAAGATGTTGACCTGCATTGCTACAGGGAGTTTCTTCCTCCAGGAGTTCTCTAGACCAATGAAAATATAAGTTTAGTCTCCATTTGCTAACTTTGGAATTCAGCCCATGATTTTGTTAGTGAGCTTAGGGAAAGCTAGAGAGAGGTTCCAGTTAGGAAAACCCCATTTACCAATGCAAGTTGCCACTTTCTCTATAACTTACAACCTCAGAAAGTTGCCTAGATTAGTGGTGTCCAACTAAAATAGAAATGGGGGCTACTAAGCGATTCAAAAGGATCTTTGTGGGCTGCATATTGGCTTAGAATAAAAAATGTAAAATCTGTTTTTATCATATTTTTATTTATTTTGTTAAATATTCCCTAATTACATTTTAATCTGATTCAGGAAATATTTAGGGGTATTGTGGGCCTCATGAGGTCCATGGGCTGCATGTTGGCACAGAGTAGGTACCTAATAAATGTTGAGAACAAATTGTTGTTTTCTTAAAGAACTTATTAATAGAGTCATAGAAGAAAGTTTCCAGAGTAAGTTGTCTGTTGCAAAAGAATTATTTTATTTTGCCTTTCCTCTTGATAAAGGACCCAGATTTATATTATATGTTTGTTTGAAAATATGTTGTAAGAACTGTTGGAATACAAATGTAGATGAAAATGTGATTCATCACTTGTTTTTATTTGGGCATAATATTTTGGTGTTTTGGTTTTATAAGATTATTCATTTACAAAACTGATTAATATAGAAAAAAGAAAATATATTGTAACATTCAAATAACTATATATATATATA
>NW_025362807.1:0-4147 GCF_016433145.1 Gracilinanus agilis
GAAGGAAGGAAGGGAAAGAAAGAGAAAGAAAGAAAGAAAAAAGGAAAGAAAAAGAAAGAAGGGGAAAAGGAAAGAAAGAGAGAAAGAGAGCCTATTTCAGAATACTACTACAGGCTAGGGAAGCACAAAATGCTCTTTAACTTGTCTCAAAAATGGGAAGAGATGCTCCCCATTGCTACCATGCATGTCTGGGTCTATCTTTGTCCTTCAAAACTCTCCACCCATAATGAACTGAATGTATATATCATGTATGACCCTCTGGGGAATCACATTCAGGATCCAATGAACTTACTCTTTTCTCCAAAGGTTTCTGAAAAATATTTTCTAGAGAAAGGGCAAAAAGGGGCAATACTAGTCACTTACTAGCCAATCATCATTAGGCAGCATTAGGGGGAAAAAAAGGTTAATGCCAACTTGGTTGGTTACTCAGAATCCATGATTTGGGAACAGAAATTTGACAAATATCAGCAACTTTTTCAGTACCAAGTACTTTGTGCCAAAAAGTAAATATATTCCAGGGAAGAGGGGAAAGAGGAAAGCAAAAAAGAGTGTGAGAAAAGGACAGGGAGGCAATAAGAAAAAAAGAGAAGAAAGGCATTATTTCATCTTTCTTTAAATTCCTATCACTGGGCACATAGTGCCTTACTACTACTACTACAACAAATAATAATAACAATAATAGTAATAATAATAATAACTCACATTTATAACATACTATGTTCTGGGCATTGTACTAAGTATTTTGCAATTATTACATCATTTGATCCTTGTAATATCTTGCAAAGTAAATGCTATTATTATCCCCATTTTATAGATGTAGAAAGTACACGACTTAGTCACACATTTAGGAAATATCTAAGACCAAATTTGAACTTAGAACTTCCTGACTCCAGGGCAGACCCAGAGCTCATGCCCACCTCACAGTCTCATGGTCAACATTTAATAAATATTTGTCAAATAGAATTTCATTTGTGTGGTTGAGACTAGAAGAGTCACATACACACATATGTATTCACACACAGTAAGCCATTATAACATATAATCATATTATGACCTTCACATGTGGCACAGAATCTGGGACAGAAGTTAATAATCTAAATAATATATGTATAACCCAGTGGAATTGCTTGTCAACTCCAGGTGGGGGGAAGGAAAAGAAGAGGGAGACAAGAAGAATCATGTAATCATGGGAAATTTTTTTATTTTAAAATTTTTTAAAATTAAAAATCAAGCACTCAATCAATAAGAAGTTAATTCTCTACCTTATCAGTCACAGAATCTTCAAGTAGTCGAGCAAACTAAACTGTTATCAGCACAAGATTTGAGGGAGGGATTCTAGGAATTCCTTTTGGTTTGGTTTTGCTTTTTTTGATGGTCTGGTTTTTTTCATCCTCTTTTTTTGTTGTCTGACATTTTCTCCTTCTCTCTGTATTAGGTGATGAAACCAGTGGCTCCGGAAGTGGCAGTGGCTGTATGGATGACATCTGCCCCACGGAGTTTGATTTCGTCACCACCGAAGCCCCACCTGTTGACTCTGACAGGAGAGAAGTGGACTCCTCAGCTGCCAAGCCCAGCCATTCACTACTCACGTGGTCCATCCTCTTCATCATCCTCTCACTGCAGAGACAGTGGAGATAATCCTGGATTTTGGTCAGAGAAACTGAGTTTTAGCTATACGAACAGCCAACTTCTTTTTTCTTACACTATTGGACAATGGACCATGACACAAATACTTACAGTTTTCTATGAGAAGAGAGCAGTTACTGCAATCTGCTTCCCTTTTTGTTTTTCCAAAGAGTACCGGGTGCCAGACTGAACCGCTTCCTATTTCCTTCAGCTATCTGTGGAGACCATGTCTATTCTTGAGTGAATTCTTACTCAAATCTTTCTTACCAAGGGACTTTCTTACCTTCATTTGCTTCTATGCTGCAGAAGTAAAGGGATCTCACATTGTGGGGTTTTTCATTTCCTTTCAAAAAAAAGGGGCGGGGAGGGGGAATGGTAGGGGAGAAAAAGATAGAAAGAAAATAATTTTCTTAAGATTCAGGCCAAACCCCAAGACTGCTGCATTTTCAACAAAAAGACAAAAGATAGGGGGGTAAAAAAGACTCTAAACTAAATCATTTCTTTCCTGAAAGCCAGCCCTTTCCTATGGGCTTCTTTATGGCAATTCAGGTGTATAAAATGGTCATTGGAAGAAAGTTTGGAATTTTTTCTAAGAAAAAAAAGTAATGAAAATACAGTATGTCTCAGTGGTGAATGGCTTGCACTCTTGGCCACCAACACTATCTAATTGGTTGGAAGGCATTGAAAGTGAAAATTAGAAAATAATCTTTAGTAGTATACCACACCACAAAAGAGTTCAGTATTTAGAATTCACATCAACCTGCCCAGTACGCATTTCAGTACACATTAGTGGCACCATTTCTTCTAAGCTATTTAGTCTTTCTCTTTGTTAAACACTTAGCACAGGATTTCTCTCTCTTTCCACCACCATTGACAAATCTTCCCTCTAAGATTTGGGCTAAAAAAACAATCTCCAGTAATAGAATTTCTTCGCTTTTGCCACCAATCTGACATTCATTCAATTTCTCTGCTCCTGTGCTTTACTACCCTCCCAAAGTGACAGTTCTTTCAATGGACTGCTAAGCAAATTGGATCCATTACGCAAGTTTTCATATATAATGACTTCCTTTGTGTCAGTTGGTTTCTGTATCACAAGGGCATTCGATTACAAAACAAATACAACAGAGAAGATAAAAAGAGAACAGTAATAGTATTGACATGGAGATTTCTTTCACTTTTTTAGTCTTAGTATGATCATCTATTTTTATATATATATTATATATATATAAATCACAGATTTTAACTTCTTAACTACAAGCTCAGGGTTGACACACCTTTGTAACAAAAATGTTTTGTCAACCAGCTCTTCTTGTCTTGTGCTGCTCAGAGAAGTGATTTTTTTTAAATGACCTATGAGCACTGAGAATCAAGAAAGAGAACTTTTTATGTATCTAACTGTCATTTTATTAAAAGTTCACCAGAGGACACCCTCTTTCGCATGAATGTGATTTGGCTCGGGGGTGCTCCTGATCAGACAGGGCAAATGGGGAGACCCTGGGCGCTGCTGGATTTGACTGGCAAATATGTGCATAGAGAATGTCAGTGATTGAAAACTATTGCTTTCAGGAACAAGGACTTTGGTCTAGGATTCCTGGTGTGGTTTGGACCCATTACCTTAACAGGGGGTGGGCGAAGGGAGTTCAACCACCTGTATCGTGAAGGCCAAAATCAGATGCAATCAGTCCTTCAAAGGAAAATATGACAAAACAAGAATAAAAGCAAACAAATAAACAAACAAAAACACCCTGTGGCAGTTGGGGGTGGGGAGGAGTTCCATAAAAGTAATTGGTTATCCAAGTGTTTCTTGGTTTACATGATGAATCTGGAGTTGGTAAAGTTAGTTTCAGATACTATAAAGTATTTCAGTCACATTAAAATTTACAATAATGACATGTAAATGGTATTTTCAATCTCATTTTCTCATCAAAATTATAATTAGTTATTGATTTAGTCACTGCATTTAAGTAGGATACCCACAGCACAATAGTATTATGTACACTTAAGCACTTTTACAAAAAAAATAAGGTATTTACAAGCTACTATTGATATATTATGCCTAATGAAATAGGAAATGTAGATTTTTAAGAGATTGTCTGCCACCCTGCTAATTTAAATTTTTCTAAAACTCCAACACAAATTTCCTATTGCATACTTTTGCAAAAAGCATCAGTTTCACTGCCAAACTCTGGCTTTGTATCAGCAATTCTGCATTCAGAGAGCTCTCTGCAGTGACCAATACCTTAAATTACCAACTTCGTTTTGTGTTTAAGAATCAGTGTTTTGTTTCTCCAAAAATGAAGGTATAAAGAAAATGACACCAACCTGATTTACGAGAATATTTGAGTAAGAGCTGGTTTAGGCAGCTCTGAACTCAAATTCTTTTCTTTTACAGTATTTCCTCCTTTTCCTTCTATGAAGTGTATCAAGGAGATGCCTTTTTCCTCATTTTTTCCCAATACAAAGGTTATATATTTATATGTATGTGTGTATATATACATGATTATGTATATATATATACACA
>NW_025362808.1:0-1112 GCF_016433145.1 Gracilinanus agilis
ATTTGGATTTGAATCTATAACTTGTCCAAGGGCAGTTGTGTTATCTCGGACATTTGAACCTAGGCTTCAGTTTCCTGACCTGTAAAAAAAGGGAGACTTGCTTTAGGTAGCCTTCCAGCAATACTTTTGGGATCCCAAGTTGAATCCAACACATTCTCCATTTATAGTTAGGATGGTGAGTCAGCAGAGGGTGCTCTTCCTACACCACACAGGTAGCTGTTGTCTCACTTTGTGATCCCTGGGCACCAGGTTGCTGTTTCTTTCCAGCAGGTGAACTGAGAGAGGCATAGATCTGCCTGGCTTAGACCCTTGGGACTTAATTCATCGCTTTCTAACTTACTCTCTCTGTACTAAAGAAACCCCACAACGTGGAGTGAATACTTATCATAGTTGGTGCTTTAGTTAGCATAGCTAGAGAGGAAATCTGCCCCTGACCTCAGTTTCTTTGAGAAACAGCTTGAGTGAGGTGATAACAGAGTACAAGAAAATACTGAATTAGAGCCTCTGCCCTTCCTCACAAATTACCCTCTTATTTTTTGAGAGGCAGCAATGTGAACAGAGTACTAGACTTGAAGTCAGCAGTTCTGGATTCAGATGTCTTCTCAAACACCATTCAATAAACATTTATTAAGTTCCTACTGTGTGTTGGCCACTGTGCTAACCAATAAAGGAAGATGGCGGACATATCACTTAAACCTCTAGGAGATGCCATTAGAAAAATATTTATGAACTATGTAAATAAGTGCCATTATTATTATAATTATTCTACTATAGATATGCCTTGATTTGTTTCTTGAAAAGTGTAAACCTGAATCATATTTCAAACGCACCAAAGGAAATGCCCTAAAAGGAAACCCTATGATGAGTTCCTTTGTAAGGAATTTTTTTATTTTTTTAAACTCTTACCTTTCAATCAATACTGTGTATAGGGGGGCTAGGCAATGGACATTAAGTGACTTGCCCAGGGTCACAAATCTAGGAAGTGTTTGAGGACTTCCCATTTCTTAGCCTGCCTCTCAATCTACTGAGCCACCTAGCTGCCTCCAAAAAGTCTTTTTATAATAAATAAATAAATACTTTTTAATAATAAAATACTTTTTGTAATAAATATA
>NW_025362809.1:0-1525 GCF_016433145.1 Gracilinanus agilis
AAGGAAGGAAGGAAGGAAGGAAGGAAGAGAAAACAGCATTGGTCAACTTGGGTGTGCAAATGCCTGAAATAATTAATAATGATGATGATCATGATGTGGTGGTGCAGTGGTTAGGGCTTGGAGTCAGGAAGTCCTGAGTTCAAATCTGTCCTCAGACACTAGCTGAGTGTGTCTGGCCCATAATAGGCACTAGAGAAATGCTTATTCTCTTTTGCTACCTTCCACTTGGATAATAACATTAATAAAAACTAGATTGTTTTAGCCTAGTAGTTTAAGTTATTTGGTCCATTAAGGTTTGTAAAGGACTTTCCATGTCGTTATCTCATTCTATCCACAAAAGAAAGCAACAGCTTAGGGGTCAGAAGCCCAGGTTTGGGTCCCAGCTCTGTCTAGCAAGCTGTGCCACCTTAGGAAAGTCGTTTAACCTCTGGGGACCTCCGTCGGTAGAGTTAGGGGTGACCTGAATGGGGGCAGCTTCCAGATCCAATGAGCCCTCTGCAAGCATTGGTCCCAGGCCTGCTTGCCCGTTTCTGGGCTTTCTTCCCCGGTCTCTGCAGCTCCACCTTGTACCCACCCCGTCTGCCACATTTCCAGTCTGGCCTTCCCCTGGGTCCTCCCACTCCTGTCAGAGTTTCCACTGGGGCCCCACCATATGCATCTTCTCTTTAAAGCCGGTGGTCTCACTTTGCTGTTCTGCCTGCTGGCAGCAGACCTGGGTCCTCTGATCAGATCTCTGGCAAAGGGAACTCGGTCTCTTTTAAACGCTTTTTCTCCTTCCAAAACATAAATAAAATGAGTTGGCTCCCCTCCTGCCCTTCAAAGTCAGCATTAACTGCCCTGAGCTCTCCGTGCTCTCCCTCCTCCTCACCCCGCCCCCCACCTCCCCACGTGCATTCTGGGCTTCCGGTGATACAGGTTTAAAATAACTCCCCGTTCATTACCTTCCCCTCTACTATCTCCCTGGCCATCTTCGCTTCAGAAGAGCGTCTTCCTCAGAGCTGGCAGAATTCAGCAGGGAGTCGTGAAGCAGGGACGAGGCTCCCTCCCCAGAGAAAGGGCTTCTCCCTCTTCCTGCAAATGGGCCCTTCAGACTCCCAGACTGTATAGTGATGCTCTGGCAATGCACCCCGAGGACCCCTGGACCCCGCCATCTGCACCCCTAGAACCATCAGGCCCTTCCATCCTCTGCAGCTGAGCCCTCCTCTGGGTGTTGTCTTCCTCAGTTACAGTGTGAGCTTTGTCCAAACAGAAGGGACTCTTATCAATTTGCTATTTGAATCCAGCATCTAGCACCTTGCTTAGCACATAGAAAGCACTTAATGAATGATTTTCATTCATTCATTTGTTCCTTCCTTCCTTCTTTCCTTTCCTTTCCTTCTTCCTTTCCTTCCTCCATTCCTTCCTTTGCTCCTTCCATCCCTCCTTTCCTTACTTCTCTCCCTTCTCACCCTCTACCCATTCCTTCCATCCTCCCTCCCTTCCTTCCATCCTCTCCCTTTCTCCCTTCCTTCCCTACCTCCACCCC
>NW_025362810.1:0-1281 GCF_016433145.1 Gracilinanus agilis
TTCTCTTTCCACTCTCAAGAGCTGCTGTAAGCATTATTATACATAAAGGATCTTTTCCCTCTTTTTTTGAACTTCTTGATGATAGCCCTACCTGTAGCAAGCTAGGCTGAAGAGCATAAACTAGCAACTTATTGCATATAATTCCAATCAAATGGTTGACTTATTCACAAGTCCACTCTAGCCCATCAACATGCCAACCTTCCCACAGTCCGTGAAACATTTTTTTTCTTTTTTTTTCTTATCTTTGCCAATCTGATGGGTTGGAGGTAGAGTCTCAGAGTTATTTTCATTTGAATTTCCATAATCCTTAGTGATTTGGAACATTTTTTCATATGGATACAAATAGTCTGTTTTTTTCTTTAAGAATTGCCTTTTTATATTATTAAACAATCAAATGGAGAAAGATTTTTATACTTATACATTTGAATCAGTTCCTCATCTATTTTGAAAATGAGATATTTATCAAAGAAATTTCCTACAAAAATTTATCCTTGATAGTTGTTTCTCTTTTCATCTCAGCTTTCTTAGATTTGTTTGTGAAAAAGCTTTTTCTTTATATTTATATAACCAAAATTTGCCATTTTGCCTTCTGGGAGCCTTTCGATTCTTTGCTTCATTGTGGCCTCTTCCTTCCATAGATATGATAGATACTCTTTCCCTGTGTTTCTTTAATTTGTTTACTTATGAGCTTTTGGTAGAACACAGATGAGAGCCACACATGAGGGGCAGGCATAGAGACATCACTCCAGGGAACACCTCAATCCATGCGATCACACGTCAATTTGAATATTCCCCATAGGAAGACTTAGTGCCTTGCATCTCTCAAATGTTTGATCTAGCTGTCAGTTGATTGGAAATAAATTAAACTGTTAAAATGAGTATTTCCTACATATCTCAGTTAATAGGCATCTTTAGCCTTAACATTTTCTGGCTGTTGCGCTTGATCTTGTTATTCTTGTTATTGTCTTGAGTGAAAGTCTACTTGTGTACCATATTGCATATTCCATCATATTTAGATGATATGCTGGTTAGTTTAATGTAATTGCTTTAATTTCTTCTCACCTCCACTTCCTTTGAATCCCATCCACCTTTTCCAAAAGATTTTTATTGATAACCCCCAATTATGTTGTATACATTTGTATATACTCTGAATTTACTCTCTTTGAATGTGTTTAATGTCATGCCTCAGTAGAAAGAAAGCTACTCAAGAGGAGGGACTGACTCATTTTTGCTTTGGGGTCCCTAGGATGTAGTATGGTAATTGGAGCACAGGAGGGAAAG
>NW_025362811.1:0-1455 GCF_016433145.1 Gracilinanus agilis
GAAGGAAGAAAAGGAAACAAGTCATAAGGGGTAAAAATGATATAAAGTTTGTATATATACATACCCTCTGTCACCTTTTGCCTCAGTGATACCCTGAACAGCTGTGAATATCTATGCCCAAGAACAGAAATAACTTGAAGATGCTTCTGTCAAGATCTTATTTTTATCTGTCCTTTATATAGGTAATGTAAAGTTCATGGAAGAATTTTCATATACTCATCCAGCTGGAAAAAAGGAGAGTGCATACACTGAGCTTGAAGACTTCTAAGGGGATGTGTGTAAATAAATAAGTTAGATATGCTACAAAACTTACCTGGAACATGTTAGTATAAAACAGTTGATTCCAACAAATAATTTCCATCTCTGTATCTCTGATTTGCTTTGGTGGAAGGTAATTGAGATTTCAGATGATGAGGCATCAATACTAACTTGCTATGAGGTCAGACTGTGTTCTTTATAAATGAAGGATTGAGTTCAGCAACAAATGGAGACATTTTCAGGAACTTCCAGAAATTATACCATATGATAATTCTGTAGTTGTCAAAAAAAGAATCACAGATATTTCTCATTTTATTTTTTAAAACTTACATCTATGAAAAAAGAATGTCTGCTATTTCTTACATGTTACATTCATGTGGTTCCATTTCCCTATTCTCAGACTCATTTCTACACAGAGTTCTTAGAGTCAAATTTATATCCTTTCTCCTGAGTGATATTTATGTGTATTTCTTCAAAGTTTTGGAATTGTCTGTGTCTCTGGGGGCTAAGGATCACCCTCTTGGGTAAACACATAGTTCAGAATGTTTGCCTTTGATTGATACTAAAGCAAATCCCTCCAGACAATTAGTTTTGGCTTTCACTGATATTAGACCATAGACAAAATTGAGATGTCTTTCAAATGGTTCTTCAATACTTTTATCCTTACCTTTCTGCTAAATAATTACTACCACTGAGGACATTCAGATAGTCATCCATTTCTTAAAAGCTCTTTTGTGATCTTTTGTAAGTTTTCAAAGATATTCAGAGATATTTATTTTCCATTCAACTTCTGTGACAAACACAATTTGGAAGTGGAAATAAGATATGTTTATCTCAAATATGTCAGTTTCTTATGCTTTCAAATTCCTACTCTTGTTATCTGCTCTCATATAAGCACTTGATATTATATAACCATGTTTTTTATCTTAATATCTGTTTTTAATTTTCCTCATGCATATTTTATAGGTAAAAGATGGTTATTTCCATATTAAGAGGATGATCAAATTCTGAATAAAATAAACTAATTAATTCATAAGCATTTATTTGACATCTACCATTTCTCAAGCACTGAACTGAGTGTTGAAAGTCCAAGAAAAGTAAAAGTATTTTCTTTTGAAAAGCTTATATTCTATTTGAGGTGACAGTATGTGCCTTTGTATATATTATGTTATATGTATATATTATTTAGATATATTA
>NW_025362812.1:0-1825 GCF_016433145.1 Gracilinanus agilis
AAGGAAGGAAGGAAGGAAGGAAGGAAGGAACGGAGGAAGGAAAAGTATAAGAAAGAAAAAGAGAAGAAGCTGGGTCATTTGGGCAATTAACAAACTTCACAGAAAACCTTCTATGAATTAATATACTAAATGCTAAGAGTAGAAAAAATAAGTGTAGACTATATCAGTCTTGAAGAATGAAGACATTCAGGGATTAAGTGATTTGTTTAAGGATATATAGTTAACATATCTCATATGGAGCATTAGAAGGAAGCTTCCCAACTTCAAAGCAAGCTCTTTATATGTTATGCTAGAGTGCTGGTATCTGTTTTTGTATTTGGAAGGTATTTAACAAATCTTCATTGAATTATTTGAGATGTGATTGAGGCATTAACTATGGAATAGTTCTGATGGTATTGGATAAAAGACTAAAAAGTTTAGCGATAACTCAAGATTTCTGAATACTTCAATTAGCTTTGAGTAGTTCAAAATTTTAATGAATTTCTTTTTCTCATTGATATGTTCTTTTCCTCCAGGAATATGGGTCAAAAACCCATCCGCCTGTGTGTTTCTTGGCCTTGTCCTCATATAAATTAGCCAGAAAAGATGGGAGTGGTGGCTTCAGTAGTTGGCTTAAAAGATCTTCTGGGTACTACTGCAGTTGTTGTTTAACTAGGATGGCTAGTCAAAGTAACTCCTTTAAATTTATGTTTCTTAAAATATTTACTGCCTATCTAAGTTCCTATATCCCTCACAAATAAATGAAGTCATCATAGAAGCAGAAATCATAAACCCTGGTACTTATAGAGAGATTTAAAGTTTGTTGAAACCCACAAACAAGAGCACTCATACAACATACATGTGCACACACACATAAACACACCCCTTTATATGAATTATCTTGTTTGAGCCTCAAAAAAAAAAAAGGAAAAAAGGGCAGAGTTTTAACATCTATAGAAATGAAGACTAGATAGATGGGTTTTACATTTTTATATTCATTTTAAAGATGACAAAAAAAGCTTAAAGCTCAAAGTTGTTAAATGACTTTTGTGGCCATACAGCAAACCATCCTAACTAAGAGGTCCATCATGATATCTATCTCACCTTATCATCTCTAATTTTTAATGGGATTTTCTCAAGATTAACATTCACATTTTGGCTCATTTGGTATTTATTACAAACACTGATACACAAGTTCTCTCTATGTAGACATGGGCAAAAAAAGTGAATATAATTGTGTCTACAATCATTTTAATAATTTACCTTAAAATAATTGCTAAGCAATTTGGAAGGCTTTCTTATAAGAAAAAAAAAAGGAACTTTTCTTTAAATTGCTTTGTTCCATTGAGTGAGTTTCTTTAAAGGAATTGAGGTATAAAAAATTTTGTTAAATTAAAATAGCAATTGTTAGTCTTAGTTTACTTGACAAATTCACATTCCTCTTCCTTTGGAAAGAAAGGAAAGATACAACTAGCATAAGAGTGTGCAAGGGCATATCAAGCATAAGAGAGGGAAAAAAGGAGATGTGAAAAGTCTTTGATAAGAAAAAACAAAGATGATCATAGATTCAGAAATGGAAAGCACTGATATTATTGTTCTTTTTTAATTTATAAAGAGACTAAAATCTAGGAAGATTCAGTGCCTTGCCCTAGGTCTCATGGTGAATAGAAGATTGAACTTGGGTCCTCTGACTTCAGATCCACCACTATGTACCACAAACAATGAATCTCAAGCTTGTTTACAAGGCACTAGGAAATGCATGTTCCCTGGGCACAAAGGAGACATAGCTTTAAAAGTGTTCTGCCTATGCAGCAAATTAATAACTATGAGTCAGTAACATATATAT
>NW_025362813.1:0-1693 GCF_016433145.1 Gracilinanus agilis
TTCCTTCCTTCCTTCCTTCCTTCCTTCCTTCCTTCCTTCCTTCCTTCTTTCCCCTTGCTTCCTCCTCATCTCTCTGCCTAACAAGTTTATTTTTATTAAGATTTATTAAATGCTTCCTGAACACAAAACTCTGTGCTGGTCACAACTGGCATAGGAGTGACACAGTCATTTACAAGTTACTTTGCATTTCTGCCTTCGTTTGCATCTCCAGGCATGAATTTTCTCACTCCTTGTTAGTATCTTCTTGGTCTTGGTGATAACAATCTTTTTAGGACAGGAAAACACAGCCTAAATTGCACCCGTTACATGATTATATAAGGTATACATGTTCAGAAAACTTTCCTAGTTTAGTGCTGCAATGATTTTGAAAATAGCTTCAGAATGAATCTAAAGGTAGCCCAGCACAGTGGATATAATGCTGGATATGAAATCAAGTAGACCTGATCTAGGACATGTCTAAGTTTTTCTGTGTTTCAATATCCTTATCTATAAAATGGGTATAACTATAACATTTATCTCATAGGGTCGCTGTGAGGCTCAAGTGATAATGTATTTGAAGTGTCTTGAAAATATGGAAACTTTCTATAAGGGTGAGTTATTAATGTCAACATTGCTCTGTGGTACGGAAGATTACCTCTTAAAATGGGGTAACAGTTGTTGGGTTGTCCTGTCTTCTCATTCCTTAGGCTTCAGTGGCTCAGGCTGTGACGTCAAACTGAAAACACAGGCAGCAGCTGGTAAGGAAAGGCAAGGCTAGAATTAGTACTGGCCATTTGCACTGAAATTTTAAACTCCTCTTGGATTCAATTCAATTGGCAATCATCCCATTCTTCCTAACCTAGAGGAGAAGCCAGAGAGAAGGGTCTTTGTACTTTCCTTCTGCATAGGTGAGCCTGTGAATAAATATTTTGTTTGATGCCCCTGGACATCTCCACTTGGGTCATTACTTTCATGTCCTTTCCACCAGATGACCCACTTTGACTCTGGATCTTCCATGGGTTTTGATGGGTCATCTTTTACCTTATGTTGCCTCTTTAGCTTGTCACACTCCACACCACCATTCCCCCCCTTTTTTTTAATTAAATTTTATTTTGTTCAATTAAAGAAACCTATTTTCTCTCATTCCTACTCACCCTTAACTCCATTTAGAAAAAAAGAGAAAAAAGAAAAGAAAAAAAAATTGAAAACCCTCGTAATAATCATTGGTCATGTCTGTGTCTCATTCTGCCTCCACTTCTCTATCAGGAAGTTGGGAGCATGCTTCATCATTGGTCCTAGAGATGTGTCTGGTCAGTTCATTGATCAAAGCTTTCAAAGCTGTTTATCTTTGTAATGTCGTTATATAACTTGTTCTACTAATCCTGCTCATTTCGTTCTTCTTTAGTTCATCAAAGTCTTTACAATTGTTCATTTTAAATGATATTGATATAAATTGTTCAAATGATTCTGCTGATTTCACTCTACATCAGTTTATACAAATCTTCCTGTGTCTCTTTAAGATCATATTTTCCCTCATTTCTTATAACACAATAGTAGTCTAACTCCCCTTTATGTGATGTCTTCTCTCATTACAATGTGAGTTTTTTGAGGATAAGGAATTTCTAACATGTCTTTATTTGTGTTTCTGTTAGCACATAGTAAGCACTTAATAATGTATTCTCTCTCTCTCTCTCTCTCTCTCTCTCTCTCTCTC
>NW_025362814.1:0-2500 GCF_016433145.1 Gracilinanus agilis
TTTTTTTCTAGAATTATAGCACTGATTTGATTATTGTTCCCTGAACTAGAGGTAGAAATTGAGGGGAGCAGAGTACAAATTGTAGGAGAACAGGGCATGATATGAATATGAATGTTGAGAAATGGCAGCATAGGGATCTGGCTCAAATTGGGGATGGTGAAGTCTCACCAATCAGAAGATGAGGTCCAAAGAGGTAAGGTGGAATGTTGGGCCAGAGATGGACTCTAGAGCATAGGAACCTGAAAGAGTGAAGATGACTGGAGTACAGCATCATCTAATCAAATCTCTTCATTTATAGATGAGGAAACTGACCCCAGAGAGGAAATAACTGACCAAAAGTCACCTAGATATCAGGTACTCTTGTTGGTACTTAAACCTTGATCTCCTAATGCTACATTTGGAACTTGTTCTCTTGCATACAACATGGCTTCCAAGAGCCACCAGTCTTCAACAGTCCCTAGTAAAAACACAAATCTTTTTCCCATACCCTCAAAAATTAATTTACATTGAAGGGAGAAGATTAGGTGACAAGTAACTGAGATTCAGAACCCCAAGATTCACTTTCTTTCCCTTCTTCATACAATGAAAATGTGTGTTTGAAAAAAAAAAACAAACTTCAAAATTTTATAAGTTCCAGGAAAGTTGACCCTACTTCCTCTTATCTCTAAGTATCCCAAATCCCCAAATTCCCTATTCCTAGGGCCTCTGCTATAGGGGGAAATTTACTCCTAGATTCCCAAATCCTCTGAAGCAGGAAAATACAAACTGGGGAAATCACTCTATATTTCCACTTTCACCTAGCCATAGACTGAAGAAAAAGAAAAAGAAAAAGAACCTGGATTCAAATCTCACACCTGATGTTTACTTTCTGTATGACGTTGAGCAAGTCATATTCCTCTCTAGAACCCACATTTCCACTTCTGTAAAAAAAGGGGGGAGGGTTGGAATGGTGGACTTCTGAGATCCCTTCTAGCCCTTGATCCATGATTTTGTGATCTCATCTCTCCTCACAAAAAGGGAGAAAAGGCTTACTCCTTGACTCTAAGAGGATGGAACCCAACCTAGATTTTAACATTCTGTTGATCAAGTAGATCAAGTAAAAGTAGGTTTATTAGGAAGAAGGGTATAAGAAGGTCTACTTCAGTTCATTCATTTAAGCAACAAGCATCTATTAAGAGCTTACCAAATGCTAAACACTAGACTGAATGCTAAAGATACAAAAAAAGTAAACTACATGGTTTTTTCCTTAAGAAGTTTCACATTCTAATGAGAAAGCAATATATAAATAACTATATACAGATGAGATATGTGCAGTGTAAATGGGAAAAAAAATCTCAGAGGGATGGTGCTAGCAGCAGATGGCTGGGGAATGGTGGGGGGGAGTGAGAAAGACCTTAATGAAAAAGGTGGTACTTGAGTTGAGTGTTGATGGAGGTTGGGAAGTCAGAAAGAAGACAAAGTTGAGGAAGGAGAGTGTTTCAGACAGTACAAAAGTATTGAGTTGGAAAATGGAGTGTCCTGCCCAAAGAACAGTGAGAAGGCAGATATTACCAAAGAAGAGTATAGAGGAGAGTAAAGTATAAAATGGCTGCAAAGATAGAAAGGTGCCAGATTATAAAGAGGTTTAAATGGCAGGAGATTTTTTTTCCTCCTACAGATTATAGGGAGCTACTGATGTTTCTTGAGGGAGTGGAGCTTATATGTTTATATCACGATCAGATAGGAACCAACATGGACACAGAGAAGGAAAAAATTATTACATCCTGGAGAATGGAAACCAAGTTTTCTCCATCCTTTTGAAGATTCAAGTGTGAAAAATTCAGTTTGTATTCAAGCAAATCAAAGTTAGATAAGAGAAAGGAATGCCTTAGTTATAAATAAGTATATCATCTGAAAGATGGAGGTCTCCACTATGAAAGTATTCAAATTTTCTAAGAATGAAAGCTTTCCTACTGGGAAGAACAAGTGTGGAGGGAATATTACTAACCTTTTTCCTCATGAAATCATCTCATAAAAAGACGAGAATGAGATAGTAGAAATCATGATAACAGCAATAATATTCTCATTGAATAGAACTGAGGAGAATTGTAACAATAATACAGTAGGGAAGAGCTAGTAGAGAGTTATTTTTGGAGCTATTAACAACTGTCATCTTATACAGTCGCTATTACATTACTCTAATGCTAACAGTGACTCCCCATTGACAACCAAATAATGTGTAAGTGACTAATTCTATCATTCAAGACCCTCCACTACACAGCTCCAGTCAACTTGTCCATCATTTTATTTCCCTTTGTTTTAATGAAATTGGACTATTCTCAGGTTCTCTGAAATTCTAGGTCTCTAGTACTATATCACCACTATCACCACCACCACCACCTTCACAACCACCATTACTCCTCCTACTACTACAACCACCACCACCATCGCCACCACCACTACCACCACCACCACTACTACTACTACCATAATTAAAACTACTAACTACTACAACTACTAC
>NW_025362815.1:0-1355 GCF_016433145.1 Gracilinanus agilis
ACACACACATATATATTCTCCTATTGGACATTTAATTTTTAGACTAAGCCGATATTCATCTTCTCTGAACAGTTTGGTTAGGTGCCTATATTTGCTCATTATTGCAAGCATGAACAAATTCTTTCCTAACAAAATCAGGTTATCGTGATGAAAAATAATAATAATAGAATTTCCCAAAGCAATTTAGCAACCATAATTTTAGAGCTTGAAATATATTCATAAATAGTATAAATATTTGGAAAACCCAGTTGTAGAATCCTCCAGGAATTAAAGGAAATGGCTAAGAAAAAACCTGAAGCAACATAAAAGAATTTAAACCTATTGTCATATTGAAATAGAAGAAATTCAATCTCTTTTCCATGCCAAAAAGGTGCTTCAGGTTGTATTTTTTATACCTAAACAATTTTAGGTTTAATAGTTTAGAGAGCAGACATTACTGGTATCAACATATCCTCATGGAATTCTTTTTCACATTGTTTGGAAACACTGATAATGGCAATGATGTAGTGTGTATCTCTTGACCTAATGTGATTTTAGAAGTATGTGGCCAGTCAATGTGTTTGGTGGCTCCTGGGATTGATCATTTACTCTCACTTATGGGTGGTGTCCATGGCATTTTTTTCTGTTGGTTCAACAGCTAAGAGCTACCTGGTTTTAGATCCTTGACAATTCTTTGCAATAGTTGTTCTCTAGGGGCCCACTCCCCGACCACTCTGATATCAAAAAGCTCCCAATTTCTCTTGATTGACAGAGGCAATGAATGAAATAGAAGGTAAATCTTTTCAGTTGTATTTTGCTCCTCTTCCAGCACATAGTTCTGAGAAATTCAACTTGTAAAAGGTGAAATCCTGGCTGGTAAATTGTGTGATTTATGGATTTCTCTACAAAAGGTAAATTGTCAGGTAATGAACTTGTTCTGTTGCCTGAGTGAGAGTAGAAAGAATACACTCTAAAAGTCAAGTGCTCATCCACAAATACTATTTACTAAACAGTGCCCTGGAACAGAGAGCTGACATTGGCTCTGCCAGTTATCTCTTTTAAATGTTCGATCAATCTATCAAAAGCCATTAAAGTGCCTGTTCTGTGCTAGGCAGTAATGATTTCACCTGACCTCTCTATTGAAATCCTAAACTGTGTATCTTTCTCATTATTAATACTTTCAACACGGGTATGTGCATGGGAGAGTAAGTGAGGAAATCTAAATGAAATGGAGGCTCCAGTATCTGCAGAGGAGATATTCTAAGACCTATACTGGATGGCTGAAACTGCAGATAGAAACTGCTTTTGGGGTTGTGAGACGGAATCTCGTTTTTTTGGTATATATACTTTTTCCCTCCATATATATATATATATAT
>NW_025362816.1:0-1270 GCF_016433145.1 Gracilinanus agilis
ATGTATATATATATAAAATTCAAATAATTTCTTGTACTATGTATAGGCCATATGTATTTTACAATGAGTGGCTATGTCCTGGCACCTCACTATGACTGTTTTATATCTTAGGATATTTTGTAGTTCATCTGAGAGGCCTGATATGGATTCCTTACAAGTTACATTGTGAGCCTTGCTTCAGGGAGAAGCAGAAATCTGAGGTAATCTTTTAAACCTCAATGACTATAGAAGGAAGCTTTATTTTTAATCTAAAAATTTTAGATGGATTGAAAGTTTCATATTTCAAGTGCTTTAAAATGTGAATGTTGTTGAAGGAATGGCAGCGATGAATTTAGTTGCAAATGGTAAGCTTTTTTAAAGGATAAAGAATATCTTTGCATTATGGTTTTACATAGCATAATTTTGGCTTATCTTCACTTCTGAAATATATTAATTTTTCTAGGAAAGTACATACATTTCTAATATCTCATAATATTAAACAATGTTGAAGTGGTGATAGGTAGAAAAGAAGATAGAACATATTTTGATTTTCTGTGTCCTTGAGTCAATGTCCTTGAGCCTGGAATATCAAACAGAATACTTAAGTATTTGGGAGAAATTAAAGTGTATTTGGGGATAAAAGTTGTGAATACAAGCTTTGCCCTACTTGAAAATAGATTATGCTTTAGAAGTTTGTGTATAAATTAGTTGTTTGAATGGCACAACTTTTTATCATAGACCTATTTTTTGCAAGTTAAAGTTAGGTTCTTAGGCAGAGCCCACAACCACCTAGTTAATGAATAATCACCATCTTTTCAAAAGCAAAGAACAAAACACATTATTGCCATGCAAGTAGTTACACCAAATAGGAAGAAACCCATAATAGCATTGAATAAGAATTTGTTTTATGTACAGTATCTTGGGAATTAGAGCATGAGGAAAGACATTTTTAATTAAAAGTATGAAGAAGTAACTGGACATTTGTGGAATTATTCTAAGCGACCTTTCGGGCATGTCTAAAGTCTCTAAAGGTGGATGGTACTGGTTTTTTATTATGTCAAATCAAAGTACAAGCTTTCCTTTTCCTTGAAATGGAATTACTAGAAATAGCCTTATGGTTATCAGGTGTCATTAGAGCTATTTTCTGTGTTCATAAATGGAAGAGGAAAGGAAAGAGGGTACAGGGGTGAGGGAAGACAGATGGAAATAGAAGTGAAGGGAAATAGAGGGAAAAGGGGTGTGTGTGTGTGTGTGTGGTGACAGAGAGAGAGAGAGAGAGAGAGAGAGAGAG
>NW_025362817.1:0-1260 GCF_016433145.1 Gracilinanus agilis
CCTCCTTAAAGGGGCCACTCAGGGACCCCCTTCTGGGTTTGCTCGCAAATGCTGGGGCTGCCCTGGGCGTTTGCTGGCCTTCCTTCTAAGGTCACTTGTCAGCGTGTTTCAGGCTGCCCCGCCTTCCCTCTTAGACTCCAGACTGGGTATCGGTTCTAAGGCAGAAGAGAGGTCAGGGCTGGGCAGTGGGAGTGAAGGGACTCTGCCAGGGTCACCCGGCTGGAAGGGGCCGAGGCTGGATTGGAACCCAGGACTGAGCCCCAGCTGCCCGGACGGGCTGTTTATAAGTGACAGCTTTGAAATGAAAAAGACCGAAGGACAGAGAGTGGGAAGGTGGCAGCTCGGTGGTGCCCTGGGCCGAGCGGCCTGTTTTACAGAGGCCCCGATGCCCCAGGACAGATGGAGCGGCTGCGGGCCTTCTGCGTGCCCCTCCTGGGTGCCGGCTGGTTCCCCCTTTGCATTCGGGCCATCCTGGTTCTGAGTGTCCCTGGGTGCCGGCCGGGAGGTGCTGCCCCAGACCGGGGCCGCCTGCGCCGTTCTCCGGCTTTCCGGGCCGCCTGGGTCAGCTAGCGAGTCCTCGTCCCCAGGCCGGGCTCGCGTGCGGTGGGCGCCTCACCGGGCCGCCTCCCTGTTCCTGGGGCCCTCCGTGCTCTTGGCCCCCCCTGTTCTCCCGGCCCTCTTCGGCCTAGTTTTTCTCCGGGGTGGGCTGGCCGAGCCCTGACGACAGGGTTCCCCCAGGACCACGGAGGGCCCTGGCAGCGGCTCGTTCCTGAGCGTGGTTCGGCCCAGCTCCCCGACGACTCGGGTCCTCTGCCGGGGCTTTCAGGGGAGCTTCTTCCTCCTCCCGCTGCCCGGCGCCGGGACTCTGTCTCGCTGCTCAGCCCGAGCTGTGGGGGATTCCACGCGCGGGCGCCTCCTTAGGAAGAGGCAGAGGCGGGCTTCTCCCCAGGGCGCCCCCTAGCGAGCCCTCCGGAGGACCCGCCCGCGGGGCCAAACCGCTCACGGTCTCTGGGGCGCCCTCCGCAGGAAGAGATGTCGGGAGAGAGCGTGGTGACGTCCGCCGTGCCGGCAGCTGCCACCCGGACCACGTCGTTCAAGGGCGCCAGCCCGAGCTCCAAGTACGTGAAGCTTAACGTGGGCGGCGCCCTCTACTACACCACCATGCAGACGCTCACCAAGCAGGACACCATGCTCAAGGCCATGTTCAGCGGCCGCATGGAGGTGCTCACGGACAGCGAAGGTGAGGGGACACCTGGGAGG
>NW_025362818.1:0-1453 GCF_016433145.1 Gracilinanus agilis
AGGAGGAGGAGAAGAAGAAGAAGAAAGGAAAATGCTGGTCTTTGCCTAATTATGGAGTAATAGTCTTATTTGCCTTGGTAGAGGGAGCTCCCCCCTGGAAGCTTCTTACACCGGATAAAATCATAGGTCTGGTTTTAGAGAATGCCATAGTGGGCATCGAGGTGGCTCAGTGGATTTAAAGAGCCAGAGCTGGAAAGTGGAAGTCTTGGATTCAAATCTTCCTAGGTATGTAACTCTGGGTAAGTATGGAACCCCAACTATCTAGCCCTTAACTTTCTTCTGCCTTGGAATCAATGCTTAGCATCAATTCTAAGACAAAAGGCAAGGGTTTAAAATAAAATAAATTAACTAAATGGCAAAGAGTCTTTTTTTCTGGTTTCTATTCTTGGGTTTGCCAAACATTTCTTCTCTGTATACTTCTCTGTTTGATCAGAGCATCTGAGTTGTCCCACTTATCTCCTTTTGTACAGTTTTAGCCAGTACTGTATACTTTTGATCTTTACCACTTTATAATGTGATCTGAGATCGGATCACTCTAGAATTCCTCTTATACCTTCCATTTCCCCCTCTTTCTCTAGATAGTCGTTACCTTTTGTCCTTCCACATGAACGGTGTTATTATTTTACCCAGTAAATCTATGATTCATTGTGGTATGTTATTATTAGTAGTAGTAGTATTGTGGGTTGGGAGTGTATGAAGAAAACAAAATAACTTGGGCAGTGTCCTAATTTTTATTGTATGGCAGAATCCAGACATAGAACATTGGGTATCCCTACAAGGATTATGATGTTGCTTTAATTCTTTGAACACTCTTTTATATTTTTATACACTATATGTATCTCTTGGTAAGTAAAATTTCAGGCATTATTTGTTTCACAATTATTCCAAATAGAATCTCTATTTTTTCCTTCCTGCCTCTTGTTAGTAATCAAAAGAAATTCTTATTTATTTTGCACTTGGGACATCATGGCCAATATAAAGACTTTAAACTTGGGGGAAAAAATGCTGTGGTGGCCCATGAATTACTGTATTTGGAGAGAAAGTGCAGTGTCTTAATTGTCCACCAGATGGCACTAAAATCAAGCCACCAGCCAAGTGATCTCATCAGCATTTCAGATGTCAAGAGATGAACCTCCTACTACTTGCCTGGCTTGTGCCCCAGGGACCTCCCCAGTGGATACACAACACGATCCTGAGTGGTTTGGAAAGTTCAAACCCATGCTGTGCAGCATCTGAATTTTTATTAGAGGATGGTTTAAAATATTTATTAGAAATATCTGTCTCTTCCTCCACCCCATGTGTGTTATTTCCAAACAATACTTACATTCACTGAATTCGTGTAATCAATATATGGGGGCCATGAAGGGGGGGGAGGAGAAACAGAGAGATAGAGAGAGAGAGACAGACATAAAAAGACCATGAAAGAAAGGGAGAGAGAGAAGGAATGGAGAAA
>NW_025362819.1:0-1630 GCF_016433145.1 Gracilinanus agilis
CTCCATCCCTGGGCTCCGCTGCGGTCCAATTCCCCTCCGTTCTTCACTATCCTCCCCCCACCCCACCCCCCGCCATGATAGGGATGGAAGGGAAGGGAGGATGCATTCCTTTACTACCTTGTCAGGCCAACCTCCTTTCAAGGACCCTATACCCCCACCCCCTCCAAAATAACAAACAAACAGGCTTCCTTGAGCAGCAGTTACCGCTATCTCCCTATTAACCGTGGCTTTCAGACGGCTCAGCGGTCCTTTCCAAGTTGACCTACATAGCCTGGTCCAGAGCGGGAGGGGCCTTTACCCACGTACCTTCACCCCTGGACAGCCTCCCCTTTTTCTTCCTCCTCCCCGCGGATCCCCTTCCCACTGCCTCAGGTTAATCTGCCTTCTTTTCCTTCCCTTCACTACCCAAAGGAGGCTTGGATCATCAGACTAACAGGGGGCTACCTAAGTTCCATGGAAAGGAAGAAATCAATGCCATCTCTAACCCAGCGGAGTCCTGGGCTTTTCAGCCATCCCCAGGCTCTCAGATCTTTCACAGCCCTTTTTTATCTGCGATCTTCGCCTCGTTTCGAGTAAGATCTGACCTCTTGTTTGGGTTTCCAAGCCCTCGCCTTGGTCAGATGATGTTGTAACCCTGAGTCCCAAGAGTCCCCCCCATCCCTGGCCCCCGTGTTGTTGTTTTGCTCCGTGGAGAAGCTCCCCCCTCCTTCCCTCACGCCCCCCTCTACAGCCTCGCCCTGTCCCCCTCCCTAGCCCGCCCGGCGGTGGGTCTGGAGGGGGTGGGGGGTAGTGGTGGTAGTGGTGATGTTTGCATACAGCAGTCCGGGGAATCTTACTGGCCGCTCAGCCCCTACAGATACACATACAGACACACAGACACAACACCCCGATAACCGACACACACCCTAACAGAAAACACACAGACGGAAATTCACCCCGCCCCCAACACACCCCGACACAGACATACACACAGACATTGACACAGAGACGCAGAACCAGACACCAACACAGACACACACACCCAGATATACACACGGACACCAACACACGCACACAGCAATAGAAGAAACCCAGAAATAGAAACATCAGACTCGACAGGCAGACATACATTTTCGAAATATGGACACTGGGGATGCACACACCGTTACGCCCCGGGATGCACACACCCCGAGATGCACACAGACAGAGATGTCCAAAGAGACCAGACAGATACAAGGATAACAGCAGCAGCTGGCTACTTATAACCCTGGATACCTAACAAAGCCAACAGGCTCTCCACCCCCTCCTTGGGTCCCTCCCCGCCCCTTCCTCCCCGCCACCCTTGCCACCCCCTCCCTCACTCACCGTCCTGGGAGAGGTTGGCCCCGCCGGGCGCACAGCAGCAGGCGAGCAGCAGTAGCAGGGGCAGGGCGGTGGGTGCCCCCATCGCGCTTCCCGGCCGGCTCCCTGGCTGGGCGCTGGCGAGCCTGGGTCCCCCGAGGCAGGGAGGAGGGGCGGAGGAGGGGGGGGTCCGATGACGGTCTTGGCGGAAAGAGCGTCCCCCGAGCCGCAACGGAGCCCGGGGCCGAGGCGGGGACGGGGAGGGAGCCGGCGCTGCTGCAGTCGCGGGGATTAAATAGGGCGCTCGGAG
>NW_025362820.1:0-1598 GCF_016433145.1 Gracilinanus agilis
CCCCTCCCCCCCTCCCCCCAGGCTCAGCCTTCCGGGGCTCCTGGGGCGGCGGTCAGGGAGGGAGGCTGGATGGCAGCTGGAAGACCTGACAGGGCATCTCCCTAATCTCTCGGGTGCCCATGGATGGACAAGCCATTCGGCCTCAGTTTCCTTATCTGTAAGATGAAGTAAGCGGGGCGGGCTGGCCTCTGGTCCTAGGGACCTCAGCGATCCGGCTAAATGAGAATAGGGAGACTTCCTGTGGCATCTGACTTATCCAAGGTCACACAACCAGTAAGCAGCAGAACTGCAGTGTGAGAGGGAAGGACTTCTAACTCTCCTTCCACTGAGGGAAAGAACTGATTTTAAAGAATGACTAACATGAACTGTGCAAATTGGGGCGAGTCGTCTAACCCTCCCTGACTCAGTTTCCCCGCTTCTAAAACAAGAGGGGCAGACTCCAGATCCTCAAGTTTCTTTCTGGTTCTGTGGGTGACCTTCTCCTGTGAACTCGAATTCAGACCTGTGTCCTGGGGAGAGACCCTTAAACTCTAGGCTTCGGCTGATAAATGCAGGAGTATGGCTTGGGAGGCTCCGATCCCATTCTTCCCCTCCCACTTTACTCCTCTCTGTGTCACTCTGTCCCTACTGTAGACTTAGATGATGGAGGGACCCTCAGCAAGGCCTCCAGCCCAACCCTCTTATTTTATAAAAAGGGTAAACTGAGACCGAGAGCTTGACTGACAAAAATCCAACTCTATTTTCTCAATGAATAAAGTTCTATTTTCTCTCCCTCCTACCTCTTGCCTTCCACTGGGGAAAAAGAAGACAAGAAAAGAAACCCCATTATGGACAGACAGAGTGAAGGAAAAGAAATCCCTGGACGGTCATGCCCAAAGAGTCTGTGTGGAGAGCAGCTTGGTGGCCAGACCTAGAGATGGGAGATTCCGGGTTCAAATGTGACCTCAGATACGTCCTAGCTGTGTGATCTTGGACAAGTCACTGTCATCCCCATTACCCAGCCCTTGTGGCTCATCTGCCTGGGAAGCAATATACAATATTGATGCTAGAAGGTAAGAGTTTTCCAAAAAAGGCTCGGGCCCCCTCCGTGCCCAGGTTGGGCCTCCTCTCTCTCCATCAGGAGGTGGGGCAGCCTTCATGGTCCTCAGGGAGCTGGGACGGGAGTCCCCAAGTCCCTCGGCCTCCTCTGCCTTTACAAGGCATTTCCTTCTTCCTCGGCCCACACACGGCTTGAATGGGAGATGCCCAGGCAGAACTGGGACAGCCGAGTGTCGCAGCTCCTGGGGCCAGGTGTCCGGTCCTAAGGCTCCGCCATCCCAGAGGCTCTCTGGTCAGAGCAGTGCCCGGTGACCCTGAAGAAAGAGCGCGGCTCCGAGAGGCCCCCCGCAGCTGGCTCAGGCTATCTGCTTGCACTGTTGTTGACCCAGGCAGAGACAAATAGGAGGCCCCCTTTCAGGGGCTCAGCCAGGCTCCCTTTAGCTCGGCTCTGGGTTAAGATAAAGCTCTGGACAGGATCTCAGACAGGCCCAGAACAAGGGAGCCAAAAGCCCTCCGAGGGCAACAAAAGCTCAGCTTCACACAAAAGCCAAAGCAGGAGA
>NW_025362821.1:0-1011 GCF_016433145.1 Gracilinanus agilis
ATACATATATATATATATTTCCTTGCCTTCAAGAAACTTACATTCTGTTGGAGGGAGACAACATTTACCTCTAAGACCATATGAAAAACAAACATAAACAGAAAATAATTTTTTAAGAGGGGAAGGAATAGTAGCACTGGAATGGAGCATCAGGAAAGATCTTATGTAGAAAACACTGTTGGCACTGAGTTTTGAAGGAAATTAGGAATTCTGAGATGTGAAGGAGTACATTAAGTCATAGGGGAGATCCAGTGCAAAGACACAAAGATGAAAGATAGACATTTGTAAGGAACAAAAAAGAGGCTGGTCTGTCTGGTCAGAGGAATTCATGAAAGGGAAAAATGTATCACAAGTTTGGAAAGATAGGTTGGAAAGGAGTCTTAAATGCAAGAGAAATTTGTATTTTACCCTAGAGACCAAAAGGGAGTTACTGGGGTTTCTTGAGCAAGGGAGTGACATGCTCTAACTTTTGCTTAGGACTATTGATTCAGCAGCTGTGTGAAGCTTAAATTAAGGAAGTGATAGTCTTCAAGCTGGGATTACAATTAGGATATTATTTCAGTAGTCCAGGTTAGAGATAAACTGGAATCTCTGACAATGAGCCATCCATCTTCTGTTTATGAGTCAGTCAAAAAGTACATACTGGGTACCACTAAATTTTAAAGTCTAAGGAACAAAATCAAGCTCAGATCTCACAAAATATCGAGAATCCTGTGAGCTACAAAGGAGAAAAATAACTTGACAGATTTGTATAGATAACTCTAGGCTTTGCTAGAGCCAATCAAGGCAGAAAATCAGGAAGGGGAAGAGAAGAGTGGGTTTCCTTGGATGAAGTAAATACAAGACAGTAAAGAAGAAAAAAAATTATAGGAAGGTACCTAGAGAAGGGCTTTGACATTCAGAAAAAAAATAATTAGTTTCTTTGAATAGGAAAAACTATTGGCTAGTATTCACTTCCTTTCTTTTTAAGCTTTAGAAAATCCTGCTGGACCCACAGAAATCTTAGCTGTC
>NW_025362822.1:0-1372 GCF_016433145.1 Gracilinanus agilis
AAGGGAGGAAAGAAAGGGAGGGAGGGAAGAAGGAAGGGAGGGAGGAAGAGAGGGAGAGAGGAAGGAAAGAAAGGGAGGGAGGGAGGAAGCAAGGAAGGACGAAGGAGAGGGAGAGGGAGAGGGAGAGAGAGAGAGACTGACTAGAGGAAAGGGGGAGGAGGGGAAGAGCTTCCCTATATTGAATGCAAGTTAAAAGTGAAGCTCCAAACCCCGGGGGTCTTTAATCAACTTTTCCCCCTCCGACCTCGAAAGAAAGAATCGGTTGTATCCCCGGGAGAAGCCCAAATCTTCCCTCTCCCTCTCTCTCTCATTGTGTCCCTGCACAGACAGAGAGCGGGACGGATTGAAGGCTTCCCGCAGGGAAGGTAATACGCCTGGCCCCTCTTATTAGTTTTTCTCTAACTGTTGCGATTGTCTTTCAAGATTACCCAAATCAAGGATGCAGGAGATGCCCGGGGCTCTCCCTCCCTTAACCCCGAGAGCAGCACACCAGGGGGGGACGCTATCCCGGCCCGGCCCCGGGAGCAGCGCCAGCTCAGGCCAAAAAGTTGAAAGAAGACGAAAAGAGCAAAAGTAAGAGGAGGTGGGATAAGGCTGAAGGACCCGGAGTGGGGCGCCCAGGCAGCCAGTTCCACACACTGTTCTGTTCTCTTGAGGGCAGGGAGGGAAGGAGGCGGCCTGGAGCTCAGTTAAGGGGGACTCTGGCTGGGGGAGTCGCAAAGCCAGAGCGGCCCAAACAAAAACCCACTTTCCCCCCCGCGGCTTTCTCCCAGAGTCCATTTCTTTCGGGCAAACAGCTCACTGGCTTCATTCACTTACAGGGAAGGGCTGGGGGTGGAGAGGCAAATGCGGGCACACGCAGCCCCCCGACCCCCGCCCCCCATCCCATCAGCGTTTCCTGCCACTGATGACAGCTGCTGATTTCCACCAGGAGAAGACCCCGGCTCGCAGCCCCAGCCCGCCAAGGCTCGGGCAGGGGGTCCCCGGGCGCGAATCAGTGCCTTCCTCAGCCTCGGTGGGGTCCCATCTGGGGCCCCAGACTCAGCTGCCATTCTCAGATGGGGGGTGGGGGGCAGGGCAGCCTAGCTGGGGAAAGAAGAGACGAGCTTTCCCATTCCCCCCTCGTGCCCAATCGGCCAAGCCTCCCACCCTCTAGCCCGCAGCGTGTCCGCGGCCGGGGCTTCCCCGTCCGGGGTCCCCCAGCGCCGAGGCAGTGGCTCCGGCGGGCTGCCTGGAGGAGGCAGCGGGTTGCCCGCGCTGGCCCCAGCCCGTCCTCCCGGCCTCTTACCTTGCGCAGCTCCCCGGCTGGCCAGCAGGATCGCGCCGAGCAGGACGAGCTCCGGGAGAGCCCCGCGCCTCCGGCCGCGGCCGG
>NW_025362823.1:0-1487 GCF_016433145.1 Gracilinanus agilis
CACATATAGTATATATATATATATATATATATACATCCCTCATATATAAAACCTCTAGTTATAGAAATATATTTCACATATATAAAACTATTATTCTTGTATACACTTCATATGTAAAATCTCCAATTATACACATATATACATGTATATAAAACTTACACATAAATATAATATATATACATACCTTGTATATAAAACTTCCATTACTATATAGATTTTACACGTATAAAACTTCCCAGCAGGTCTCTTCCTCCTTTGCTGTGATTCCATGGAGATTAAGACCTATACATTTTAGCTGGAACTCAGGTCTTTTTTCTAGGTCAGGTATATGGTGCATATCAGCGGGGAAGGGGCGTTTGGGTTTACTCACTTCCACCAGGAGTCCATTGGCTTAGGGTTGCTTCACAGGCCCCCGGCACTGAGGCTACCCAGAAGAGGCCGTAAACTTCACCTGCAGACAAGGACGGCCGAGAGATGGCAGACAAATAAACAGTCAAGAATGGGCCAGACATTTATTTTATGATAATACTCAAATCAGTTTTTGAAAGCCTTTGAGTAACAAGGTGCTGTTGGACTGAGCTGAAGGCAGTTCTGGTACAGGCTCCTGAGGTGGCGTTTTATGGATTGAAGGACGAGGAGGAATTAAGCAAACAGGACACTGTCTGGGACTCTGCTTCAAGACCTGCATCGGGTTTGGACCCTAGCAAAGGAGCGGCATCATCCAAGGGCCAGCCTGAGACAGGTGGAACTCTTGGGGCTCCCTCCGGCTCTGCTGGATACATGCCTGGTGAGCCTGGGCAAGTCACTTCTTAGATGTCCTACCCTTCCCTAAAGGCACTTTGGAGCCAGCAAAACTCTACACTAGTTCTGGACCAAATTAAAATGAGGTTGGGAACCATTTAACACAGTAAGTAAAAATGCTGTGTTGTTCAGTTACATCTGACTTTTCATGACCCAATTTGGAGATTTCTTGGCAAAGATACTGAAGTGATTTGCTGTTTGCTTCTCTAGCTCATTTTACTGATGAGGAAACTGAGGCAAACAATGTAAAGTGACTTGTCCAAGGTGACACAGCAAGTAAGTATCTGAGGTCAAATTTGAATTCAGGGTGATGAGTCTTCCTGGCTCTTGGCTCAGCGCTCTCTTCGCTGCATCCCTAGCTGCCTTACCAGCATCCTACTCAAAGCTTTTTAAGCATGGTAGATTCTGCCAATGCCTGAGTTCCATAAATATAAACTCCAAGAAATTGCCTGTGACATTGAGGTGTCAGAGGAAAGCTACGGGAAGAGACCTATACTAAAGAAAACTTTGATTTTTATTGTCTTTCTGGGTACTCATCCTGGCTCTGGTCCTTACTATGTGACCTGGAGCAAGTCATTCACCTCCATTTCTTCATTTATCAAATACAAATAATAATAATTTGTAGATTGTTTTCATAAAAAATGCTTTAAAAATTACATATACATATATAGTTTTTAAAGCATTTT
>NW_025362824.1:0-1839 GCF_016433145.1 Gracilinanus agilis
CTATCTATCTATCTATCTATCTATCTATCTATCTATCTATCTATCTAGATCTCTCTCTCTCCACACATATATACATATATATATATACGTATATATGCATATATATACGTATATATATCTTCACTTCAAAACTTTACTGAGACCACTAATATTTGCAATTGTCTGCTATATATCCCTACTGGAATATCTTACCAGCATCTCAAATTCAATATGTCTGAAACAGAAACTCTGTCTTCCCTAGAAACTTAACCTTTCCCCTAACATTTCTTTTTCTCTTGATAGTAGCATCAATCATTTACCTTGGCCCTTAACTCAGGATTCATCTTTGTTTCTTCCTTTTCTTATTCCCCACATCCAATCAATTGGCACCTCCAGTTTATTCCATCTCCCCAATATTTACTCATATCTATCCCCTACTCTTTATTCCCGCTTTAACTGTCCCTGCTGAGGTCTTCTTCTCCTTCCCATAGATTAGCCTCTTAACTAATCTTTCATCTTCCTACCTATCTTCTCACCCTGATTTCTAAGTAATCTTTCTAAAAAAACCTCTTCACTTCAAAAACTTTCAGTAATTTCCCAGTACCTAAAAATAAAAACAATTGATTCCTGATTCTGGTATTCAAGGCCTTCCATAGTGTGGCAAATGCCTTTCCAGTCTTATTCTACTCACCTTACCAAACTCTGTTTCAACCAAAGTGAAGGATCCTTGTGTTGCCTGATCTCATCCTACCCTGGCTTTATGTCTTTGCCTTTGTTCTCATGCCAGGACTTCTTTTCAAGGACCAACTTGATTGCCAGCTTGATGAATGAAGCCTTTTCTAACTCTCTTTCAGCTGAAAAGGGTTTTTCCTTCTTTACATTTCTGCTGGCCTTTTGCCTGGTTTGTATTTCTCTTAACACTCTCTTATAGCATTATTACTTGAGTATGTATATTTTCCTCCATTAGATTATAAGCTACTTGGAAGTGCAGGATTGTCTGGGCTTTCACAAGGCACCATGAGCATAGCAGTTACCAAGATCCTCCAGGGGTTAGAAGTCAAATTTGACAGGGGCTTGAGCCAAATTCCCTTACACATAATTATAATAATCCTGGAAGCAGACTGTCCATATTTTCTACATGGAAAGATGCCATCCCAGGTATACCCTGAGCAGTCCCACAAGACCCTTATTACACATATTTTTGTTATTTCACCTTATTTATACAAGTTTAATACCAAGTACTATGTATTATAGTTCTATGGTAATAATGGTAGTTCTCTCCAAAAGATCCTTATTTTAATGTATTTCTGTGGTCTAGAAACTGAGAAGAGAGTCCTGAGGGTCTCTATGGCTTTCTTCTATGATCATATTAGTAAAGTTAGTTTATGAGATTAGTTAATTGTCAGTTGGATGACAGAGAGGACCCGATCTCTAGAAAATGAGGTATGAAACAGAGAGAGATCAGAAGAGGTAGAAAATATGTTAGTGGTCAGCAGAGGGAATTCTGGGGGAAAGAGGTGCAAAAAATGGGAAGCAAGTGAGTATAAGTTGTATTTAAGGCTCTGTGCTTTGGGCAGTGGCAAGTAAGGACTCAGAGCCTAGCCCTGAACCCTACTTGTCTCCAAGATTAGTGAATCATTGTTCCTCTGTTCCTAGTAATTTGACTCATTTGTTTGTTTTGGCTGAAAGAGCCCTATATGTATTTAAAGAGCCTAGTAACTCTCAAGCTTCCAGTTGCTGACACACATATGACGAATAGAAACAAGATGAACCTTGGAAATGGAAAAATGAGCTTAAGTTCTGACATCTATATATATATCTATCTATCTATATATATCTATCTATCTATCTATCTATCTA
>NW_025362825.1:0-1651 GCF_016433145.1 Gracilinanus agilis
ATTGAGAAGAAACTCTCCAAAAAAAAGAACCTACTTTAACAAATCAGCCCCAAGTAGTTTTTCAAATAAACTCCGGTTTATGGCTACCCACCTTCCAACTGAGCCAGAGTTCAGCAAGACATATTAATCATTTCTCTTTATATAAGAGTCAAGAAAAAGACATAGCATCTGCCTCCCCACTCCATTCACATGAAAACAAAAAGCAAACAAACATTAATCTACTTCCCCTTGACATTCACAGAGCCATAAGAACAAATACATTTAGGTCCTTGGATTATCCTCGTGTTGAAAAGTAAGCCTAAGCAACCACTGTATCTGCTGGCAAAGAGGATCCATAAATACAGCACATCCTGAGAAATTGAAGGGGCCACTAGGCCCAAATTTGGGGAGATGCATTAAAAACAACAGAACCACCCACCACCCCCAACCAAGCATTACCATAACTCCTGTGTTTATCAAGTATTCAGTAAAAAAAGGAAATGAAAACTAACCACCCCAAGACCTTGTACATAATGTATCAACAGCCAAGCAAGTTATTGCGTATCTTTTAAGCCAAACATTCTTATTTTATAGCTCATTCAACAGCTCAAGCTGAATCTTTGAGGGTAGCTGTCAAATGGATGCTTGATGCTGGCACTGCTGGGACATTTTACAATAACAGCGTTTCACAGAGCTTGGCCCTTCAAATACCAGGAAGCAAACCCAATGTTAACTTCTTTCCATCCACCAAATGGATCCTGCACTACAGCCTGAACCTGTTTATTACTGCCACCACCCACCCACACCAGGCTTTCACTCCACCATCCTTATGGAGGTGAAGTACCAGTACCAAGAAATCTGCAGTGTGTCACTGCATAAGATATTGCCCAACCGCACAGGGCAACCAGGAGGAAAAGTCATCCAAGCTTGGTCACTCCGGTCAGGGTCCAGCTTGGTGGCTATTCTTAACAGCACTCAGCAGTTACAATAATTGCTCTATGTCCTTTCCAGCTCCCTATCTATGCTCCTATGATCTAATCTTTGAAGACAAACACACACGCGCACACACAGCTCCCCCACATTCTCCATCCATCTGTACAATGTTGCTGGGCTGCAGAGAGCCTGCTTACTACTCTCTCTGATGAGAGGTCAGAAGAAATGGGAAGGTTGCTTCATTCATTCATTCGACCAATATTTATTTAGCAATCACAGTGTACAGAGCCCCATCCCCTGGCTCCTGGGAGGAGAGCCGAAGTCTGGCTAAGCCACGGTCCCTGCCCTTAGGGAGCTCGCCCTCTCGGAGGAACCTGCGAAGCTGGCGGCCCACTCTGGGCAGGGCCTCGGAGGGGTCCAGCCGGGGGGTTACCTTTGGCCTGGCAGTCCGCACAGAACTTGTTCTCCTCCTCCAGCAGCAGGCTGGCCAAGACAGCCTGGTAGCGATCCACGTCCCTCACCGACTTGCCCGTCATGGCCACGCGCCCCCGCGACCCTTGCCCGGGAGGTGGCGGGGAAGGAGGAGACCCGCTCCCCTGCCCACCTGCGAGCCCCGAGGCCGGGGAAGGGGGGGGTCGCAGGTGCCCTGGACACCGCCCCCGCCGGGACAAGCCCGGCCCAGCCCCGGCCCCGGCCCCCGAGAGCCGGGGAGGAAGGTTTCCCCCGAGCCCCTGTGGCG
>NW_025362826.1:0-1186 GCF_016433145.1 Gracilinanus agilis
ATAAAAGTGACACTTTTATATATAAAATAATTTCATATATGTGTGTATATATATATATGAGTTTACTTCTGCCCTTTATAACCATAGTACTAGAAAACACATTGATGTTGATTGAGCCTAACATACTTGCAGAATTAAAAAAGAATTAAATTCCTCCTATAGAGCATCATCAGAGATTCCACTATCTCTAGATATCCCAGATTTGTAACTTTATTAGACTGATATCAGGGAGCATCTTGTAATGTAGATTTGAATTGAACAGAGCAAAAGAAATGGGGAAAAGAATATCAGTACCATAGAAATAAAGGCAAATGAAAGAACAAAAAAGGACCCCCCCCCCGTTTATTTAGTCTAGTTTTCTCCATTCTTCCGAGAAACATGTATCCTATATAAAAGTGAAATTTTCTTTCTCTTGTCTGAATGCATAGCATTGTGATCCTGTGCTGAGCTGTATCATGCTATAGTGAATATGGGGCTTCCTTTTGTTTTTGTTTAGAAAGGGAGCTTGTAAGAGAGTAACACCAGCACACATGAATAGAAACCTATCTGCAGTCCAGAGAAAGATGGCCAGAGTAGGCTTGTATGCAAGCTTTTCCAATGAATAGAAAAGGGGTACTTATCACTCACAGAATCATAGAATTTCAGCTCTGGATGGTCTTCAGTGGCCAGCTTGAAAGAGACCCCTCTGTAACAAAGCTGGCAATTGGTAGTGAACTCATCCAGTGAGAGGGAGCCAAACAAGGCAGTACCTTCCAGTTCAGGTTAGGAAGTTTTGGGGCGACTATCTATACCATCTATATTTATATAGATATCTGTATCTACAAATATATAGATATAGATATAGACATCTCTCAAGGAGATGTTTTTACATTTATCCCATTAAAATTTTCATATTATTAAATTTGGCTCAATGTTCCAGCTTGCCCAGAACTTTATAAATCTTGACTTTGCCAATTAGTATGTTAGTTCTTACTCTTGGGTATGTCATCTACTTGATAAAATATGTTAAAAATTATAGGACCAAGTACAGATATCCTTCCTTCCTTCGTTTTTTCCTTCCTTTGTTTTTTCCTTCCTTCTTTTTTTCCTTCCTTCGTTTTTTCCTTCCTTCTTTCCTTCTTTCCTTCCTTCCTTCCTTCATTCTTCCTTCCTTCCTTCTTTCTTTCCTTCCTTCCTTCCTTCCTTC
>NW_025362827.1:0-4020 GCF_016433145.1 Gracilinanus agilis
GAGTACTTTATATTTTACAAATTACTTTCCTCACAACAGCCTAGTAGTGCAAGTATTATGATTCCCATTTTACCAAAAAGAAAAAATGAGTCTTAGAAGATAGTAAGTTGCTCAAAGTTATCTCAAGTCAGAGGTTCTTAATGAATTTTGGGATGTCATGGCCCACCTTTGGCAGTCTGGTGAAGTTTGTGGACCTCTTCTCAAGTTAATGTTTGTTGCCTACATTCATAATTGAAGTAATTGCCAACTTTTCATTAAAGGTTAATAAAAATAATTCCCTCTCCAAGTTCAAGGACTTCCTGAAATCTATC
The DNA here is from genome assembly GCF_016433145.1 of Gracilinanus agilis. Lineage (NCBI taxonomy): Eukaryota > Metazoa > Chordata > Mammalia > Didelphimorphia > Didelphidae > Gracilinanus > Gracilinanus agilis. Next base: position 312 of record NW_025362827.1, read on the forward strand.
CACTTGCCATAAGTTGTAACATGAGAAACAGGACTTGAATTCAACTCTTACTCCTCCACTGAACTTTCCCTTATAGCATCTATCGCCAAAACAAAACAGAAAACAGTGATTTAAACATGGGAAGCAGGAATAAATACAAGGAACACTGCTTGGTGTTGCTTCCAAATGTACCTGACTTGGACTCTTCAGATGTGCTGACAGCTGATCATAAAAAAATGAAGTAGAACTTAACTGTCCTCTTGAAAAAAGGAGGGTTTGGGCTGGATTTAGAGGTATGTTGGCAATAATTCAGAAACTCGGTTTAACTGCCGACTCCAGAGGCCTAAAGATAAAACACACCACCCATCTCCTGTCATAGAAGCAGCATGAAATGTACATTTTTGGACAGGGATAATGTGAAAATTTGTTTTGCTGGACAATGCATACTTATTATAAGGGCTTCTTTTTCATCTTTTATTGTTTAATTAGAAGGGCAGTGGGAGAGAGGAGATAATAAATACTTGTCAAAATCAATAAATGAATTTTTAAAAATAAATATGGGGTCCAAAGAAAACCAATTTTTTTAAAGAAAACACACTAATATATGATTACTTAAAGTAGAAATCTCTGGATGAAATGTATTTCATGAACAGAAAATGTGTATACTTAAAAATAAATTGTCTTTCCTCAAAAAAGGGTGAAGTTTAGTGCTAACTCTGGATCAGATAGAGATTCTAATTAATAAAGATCCCAGAAAGGCCTTCTCAATTTTGGTGGTTGGTAAGTTGTTGTCCTTCATACTCAACAAGAGGGCCAAAATGGTATAATGAACATTGGATGACAGAATATTCAGAATGAGAAATGGGGTCTGAAGCTAACAGATTTTTTCTCTCAATAGAAGTTTGCTATTCTCTATGTGTAACATTCCATCTCCAATCTCTGTGCCTTTGTTTGTGCTGACCAACATGCTTGGAATATTCTCCTTCCTTACCTCCAATGTTTAGAATCTCTAGACTCCTTCAAAGCTCAGTGGGAGTGAAACTTTCATATTACATCAAATACAAACATGCATCTTTGCAACTCCCACCCATTATTTCTACCCTTGCCCTCTTGGAAGGAGCAGAACAAGTCTCTTCTCTCTTCTAAAAAATAGCCCTTTTGATCATGGCATTATAGAACCATAGATATGAAGCTGAAAGGGACTTTAGAGGTCATTCTGTCCAATGTCCTCATTTTATAATTAAGCTATTGAAGGTTTGGAGAAATTAGATCGCTTCCAAGATCACACAGCTAAGAGTAGGTAGAAGCAAGATTTGAATCCAATCTTCCTGACTGGAAGTTCAGCACTTTGACAACCTCTTTAACACCAGGCTGACTGTCTAACACAATAACTTCATTTTGATTTAATAAACCTATTATGTGTACCAGATATTGTGCTAAGTAATGGAGATACAAAGACATAAATGAAACAGTTCCTGTCTTCAACCATCTTACACTCAACATGGGGGAAAGACATTTATAGACAAGTAAGTTGTCATTTGTGCTTCATTTTTGAAGACAACCAATGACATCATGGGATGATGTCTTGACTTGCCCATAAATTGAATTTAAGTGAGGCAAAGTTGCCAGCCCTACTCTTTTTCCCAGATTCATCCAAGACCAGTGACTCCAAAGTCAGGGCAACTAATGATAGCCCAGGGTGTAGAATCTTCCATGTGACCAAGCTCTGAGCACTCCATAGTACCTGCTGGAGCCACCTTCATGGCTATGGGAATAAATTGTTCTCAACCACCCATTCCCCTGGGGAAAGTCTTTACATGCTTGTGTAGACAACCTCCTCACTCAACAATGGGTCTGGGACTTGTCAGTTACCCTCAACCTGGTTTGGCCCACATTCCAAGATGGTTTTACCAGTCTATAGCTGCTGTGCATGCTATATAGCTTCTTAGAACCACAGGTGAGATTAAGATGACGAGTGAATATCAAAGGTGGATGAGCAGCCCTGAAAAGGGTTCACCCCAGAGGTACTAGTCCTTCCTGAATATAGATAAATAAATATAAATTATATACAGAATAAATACAAAATAATTGCATGATGAGGGAAAGCAAAAACAAATGGGGGAATCATAAAAGATCTCTTGTGGGAAATGAATTTGAATCATCTTGACAGGAGGTAGGAATTCGAAGATGTGGAGTTGAGGGGGGAGAGAATTCCAAATATGGTGGGCAGTCCACAGAAGCTATGAAAAGTAAGAGATCAAAAGTCATCCAAAAAGAATATCATGTAGGACAACAAGCCTGGAGCATAAAGTGTTTCAAAGTAAAATTTCAAGTAAACACACTAAAAAAAGAGATGAGAAAGAAATTGTACAAAAATCTAGGTGGCTCAATGGATTGATCTCCAGGCCTAGAGACAGAAGGTCCTAGGTTCAAATCTTGCCTCAGACATTTTCTCATTGTGTGACCCTGGGCAAGTCTTTTAACATCCATTGCCTACACCTTTACAGTTCTTCAGCCTTGAAACAAATACAAAGTAATGATTCTAAGATGGAAGGTAAGCTAAAAATAAATAAATAATAAAAATAAATAAGTTAAATTTTTTAATTTTAAAAAGAATGAAAATATGATAGGCTTTACAGATCAAACAGAGGAATTTATATTTGTTCCTAGAGATAATACCAAGTAGTCAATGGGGATTCTTGAGGAAAGGAATAAAGGGCTCTTTAAGTCTATTAATTAGTTGTGTGGCAAATGAACTAGAGAAGGGAGACACTGGAGATCTGAAGATCAATTAGGAGGCTATTGTAATAGTTCAGGTGAGAGGAGGTGAGAGCCTGAACTAAGGTACTTATGGTGCCTGGCCACAGCAAACACTTAATAAATGTTTGTTGAGGGACTGATATACATAGAATCAAATGTGAGAAATACAGTGAAAGACAAATCAGCAGGACTTGACCATCAAGGGGAAGAAAGAGTGGAGGGTGAATCTAAGATTGTGAATGTAAGTGACTAGAATGGTAGTGGTGCCCTCAAAGGAAAGATGGAAATTAGGAGGAGGGCTAGATTTAGGGTAGGAGAATAAATTTGTTTTCATACATGTAAGAGACCACAAAAATCCCTTACAAATAATAGGCATTTACAGAGACCTGTTCTTTCCCTAAAACTGTGAAGATGGGATTAACTCTCCCCAATTTATTCTTTAGATTTTAGCCACCAGGAATGTATACACCCCCACTTAATCCTTAAATGAGGGAGGGAGGTCTATGACCCACAAGTGCTAGTGAGTGACAAATCAAAAATAACTGGCTACCCCCTGGGCAGTCCGAAGCAAAGTTAAAGCTGCCATTGGTCCACATAAAAGTGGAAGGTAGACAAAGGAAGTGACGCAAAGAACTGCCTTTAAATATGGTGGTAACTTTCTGTGAGTAGGTTTTTCCCCTTTGAACTTGGCCTTGGAGGAACTCGGACTTGAGACCTCAGACTGCTTCCCTTTGGTCTGCCACGTGGGTGAATGAAAAAGGTGACTCCCTTTCCCTGGCTTTTCTGGAGGCATTAGCCTCCAGAGAGGCTCCTCGTCTTAGAGGAGGCCTCGTGGCTAGAAGCCTTGTTTAATTAACCTCTGTGACCTGCCTTGCTGGGACCTCTGAAGCCCTATCTGGTTTGGGCCAAGCCAGAGTAATTCATTCATTTCCTCTCTCTCTCTCTCTCTCTCTCTCTCTCTCTCTCTCTC